>NW_016808859.1:266650-330861 GCF_001698545.2 Rhinopithecus bieti | reverse complement strand
AAAAAAAAAAAAAAAAAAAAAAAAAAAAAAAAAAAAATGGAGGCCCTTAAAATACCAATAATAAAATCCACAAAAAAAATCAGTGTTACATTTTATTAAAATAAAAGTTTGTTTTGTATGATACATTCTTAAGAGAATCAGAAGACATGTCACAAACAAGGATAAAATTATTTTAAAACATATCTGATAAATAACGTATCCAAAATTAAAAATAACTATTAAAACTTAAGAGTAAAAAACCAAATATTCCAATTAAACTGCAAAAGATCTGCATAGACACTTTATAGACTCTTCACAAAGATGTATACATGAAAAATAAGTATATGAAAAGATACTCAAGATCATGTCTTAACAACTTGCAAATTAAAACTGAAAAACCAGTGCATACCAATTGGAATAGCTAAGCTGAAAAGCCAACACCACCAACTGTTGGTAAGAATCCATAGCAACAGGAACTTTGCTGAGATTTGTTTTATAATCCCGTATATGGCCCATGTTCATATACACTTTGTGGACATCGGAAAAATATGTGCATTTTGCAGATATTGGGTGGTATGTCACGTATATAAAAAAAAAAAAAAATCCCGCCAGTTGATTGTGTTGTTCAGATTTTCCATGTTATTGCTGAATTTCTGTCTAGTAGTTCTAGTAGTTACTGATAGGGCAGTGCTGAATTCAATATGTATAATTATTTATTTTTCTATTAATCCTTTCAGCTTTATCAATTTTTCTTTTCTGTATTTTAAAGTTGTTTGTTGCATACCCGTTTGGAATTGTATCTTCCTGGTAGATTGATCCTTTTATCATTACATGCATCCTGTTTTGTAAGTATTTTCTTTGCTCCGAAACCTACTTTATTATTGATTGATTGATTGATTGATTATCTATTTATTTATTATTTTTGAGACAGAGTCTTGCTCTGTCGCCCAGGCTGGAATACAGTGGCACGATCTTGGTTCACTGCAAACTCTGCCTCCAGGTTCAAGTGATTCTTGGGCTTCAGTCCCCTGAGTGGCTGAGATTACAGACGTGAGCCACCACACCTGGCTAATTTTTGTATTTCTAGTAGAAATGGGTTTTTGCCATGCTGGCCAGGCTGGTCTCAATCTCCTGGCCTCAAGTGATCTGCCTACCTCGACCCCCCAAAGTGCTGGGATTACAGGCATAAACCACCATGCCCTGCCTACTGTATTTGCTATTCATATAGTTACTGCTGCTTTTACCCTCTTTTTGCATTTAACCTATTCATATTATTGAATTTGAAGTGAATTTGAGGCAAAGGATTTTTTTTTTAATTTAATAGGCTTTAATTTTTAGAGCGAATTTAGATTCACAGCAAAATTCATTGCACGGTTTCCATTATTCCCTAGCCCTACTCATAGTCTTCCCATTACCTATCCATTACCAGAGTGAAACATTTATTAAAACTGATGAAACTATACTGACACATGATTTTCACCAAAAAATCCATAATTTATTTCAGGGTTCACTCTTGGTGTCGTTTGGACAAATTTGCAATAAAATATATACATTATAATCTCATATGGAGTAGTTTTGCTGTTGTAAAACTCTTAAAATTTTCTGTGCTCTGCCTGTTCATCATTCCTCCTAACACCCTGAAACCACTGATCATCTTATTGTCTCCATAGTTTTGTCACTTTCAGAATGTCACATAGTTAGAATAAATAGTAGACAGCCTTTTAAGATTGGCTCATTTCACTTAACAATATGCGTGTAAAACCCTTCTATGTCTTTTCGTGGCTTGATAGTTCATTTCCTTTTAGCAATGAGTAAATATTCTGTTGTCCAGATATACCACTACTTATTTATCCACTCACCTACTGAAGGGCATCTTGATTGCTTTGGTTGTTTCCAAGCTTTGACAATTATAAATGAAGCTTACATAAACATATGTGTGTAGGTTTTAATTTTTAACTCATTTGTATAAATAGCTAGGAATATGATTGCTGCATCTTTTAGTAAGACTATGTTTAGCTATATAAGAAACTGCCAAACTATTTTCCAAAGTAGTTGTACAATTTGCATTTCCATCAGCAGCAAATGAGAGTTTTTGTTGCTCCACATCCTTGCTAATATTTGGTGTTGTCAGTGTTCTGAATTTTAGCCATTCTAATAGGTGTGTAATGGTAGACATTGTTGCTTTAATTTCTGCTTCCTGGATAATATATGATATTGAGCATTTTTTCATATGCTTGACACGTGTATGTCTTTTTTGGTGAAGTGCCTATTGAAAACTTTAGTAATATTTTCATTATTTTTTTCTTGTTGAGTTTTATAAGTTCTTCATATACATTGGATAACAATATTTTATCAGATTTTTTTAATTTTTTTTTTTTTTTAGTTTTTATTTTAATATGAGGTCTCACTCTCTCACCCAGGCTGGAGTGCAATAGCACCATCACGGCACACTGCAGCCTTGACCTCCCAGGCTCAAGTGATCCTCCCATCTCAGCCTCCAGAGAACCTGGGACTACAGGCAAGCGCCATCATGCCTGGCTAATATTTTTTAAAAGTTTTTGTAGAGAAAGGGTTTCGCTATTTGGCCCAGACTGGTCTCGAACTCCTGGATTCAACTAATCCTGCTTCAGTCTCCCAAACTGCTAGATTACAGGCATGAGCTACTGTGCCCCATATATGCATTAAAACATCACTATATACGGCATAAATGTGTACAATTATTATGTGTCAATTTAAATCTTTTATGAAAAATTTAAAAGCTTTAAATTTTGTATTATGTGTCAATTTATGCCACATAAAGTTATGGGGTATATAGTGTTGTTTTGATACATATAATTATAGTGAACAGATCAGGGTAATTTGCCTGTCTGTAATCTCAACTATTTATAATTTGTGTTAGGAACATTAAATAGTCTCCTTGTAATTATTGGAAACTGTATTTTAAATGAATGAATTATGTGTATTTGAACACTAGAACTAGAAATAGAACACTAGAACTTATTCTTCCCATCTAGCTGTAATTTTTATTTTTTCCACCAGGCTGTGGCTCATCTTTTTTCTCATGACATTGTTTTTCACAGAGCAGAAATTTTAATTTTTAGTTTTGATGTAGTCCTGTTTATCAAATTTTTTTTTTATGGATCATGTATTAGGTCCATGGTATTAGGTCTAAAAAGCCATTGCCTAACATGCAGTTAACTAGATGTTCTTCTATATTATTCTCTAGAAGGGGTGTCTGGTTTTCGGTTTTCATTCACTCTGCCAATCTTTGCTTTTCAATTGGTCTGCTTACAGAATTTGTAATTAAGGTAAATATTGATATGTTAGAGATTATGTCTACCATTTTCTTGTCTGTTTTCTGATTTTTCCTGTTTCTTCTATATTTGCCTTCTGTTTTCTCACTGCCTTGTGGGTTATGTGAACAATTTCAGGATTCCTTCTTGGTTTATTTACGGGGTTTGAGGGTGTGCTACTTTATTTATTTTCCTTAGTGATTGTTCTGGGCATTATCATACACATATTTGACTTTGCAGAATCTGCTATCAGCAACATTTTATTACTTAGAGTGAATGTTGAAACCTACTTTCATTAGGTCACTTTATGGTTCCCGGTTTTAATAATCAGTGTTTCGAGTGTCAGATGGTGTTATAATTTTACAACTTCAGCCTTGTTTAGAAAGAGTCTAACAGAGGCATTCTGACTCAATTAACTATGAGTAAGGTACAAAGGAAAGCCATATTCAGAAATTATTTTAGTGTTAAAAATGAAGATCCTCAAAATACCAATAATACAACTTCTGCATATTATTTAGGCAACTCAGGAAGAGAAGAATATTCTATGACATTTGTCCATATTTCTTCTCTTGTTGTTCTTCCTTCCTAATGTTTCAAGATTTCTTCTTTTATCATTTATTTTATATTTGAAGAAATGTCTTTGGCCTGCCAGTAAAATTTTCTATTGTCTTTTGTGAAAATTCTTTCCCCCACTTCATTCATAAAGGATATTTTCTGAGGATATAAAATTTGCGATTCAGATTTCCTCTCTGTTAACACTTGAAAAATATATGTTTGTGTGTATATATATATATGTATGTATATTTACATGTATAAAAATGAATTTATATGTTAATATGAATATAAATATATTCATATTTAAAAATATTTATAAATGTGCATATACATATAATACACGCACAAACACACACATAAAATAGAATATTATTCAGCCATAGAAAAGAATGAAAACCTGCCATTTGCAACAACGTGAATAAACCTGGGGTACATTATGTTAAGTGAAATACGTCAGGCACAGAAAGACAAATAGCATGTCTTACTCACATATGGAAACTAAAAATGTGAATTTAATAGAAGTGGAGAGTGGAATAGTGGTTATGAGAGGCTGGGAAGGGTAGCAGAAAGGGAGGATGAAGAGAGGTTGGTAAATGGGTACAAACATACATTAGCTAGAAAGAATAAGTTCCAGTGTTCAATAGCAAAGTTAGGTGACTCTAGTTAGTAACTTTTGCATATTTCAAATCAGGTAGAAGAGAAGATTTGGTGTGTCCCCAGTATGATGAAATGATAAATATTTGAGGTGATAGATATCTCAATTAACTTGACTGGACGATTACACATTGTATGCCTGTATAAAAATGTCACATGTACCCCCATAATATGACAATTATTATTTATCAAAAAAATGGATAGAGGATTGTAGCAGAAACTTAGCAACAACAAAAGACATACAAACGGCCTATGAGTAAAAAGAGAAAGTGCTGAGCATGATTACTTTTAAGAAAGTGCAAATTTAAGCTACAATGAGATACTATCATATACACAAGAATGACTAAACTTAAAACAAAATGAAGCAAGACAGAAGACTGAAAACATCAAATGTTGGTGAAAATATGGAATAAGGGGTATTCATTAATATATTCCTGGTTTCAATGCTTCCTGTAAAACATAAACAGCTCTATGAGCAAATATTTTCACTTCTAGATACTCTACTCAATAAAAATTTAAATGTGTCAAAAAAAATCATGTACCTGTATGTTCATAGCAGCTGTATTTCCAACAAACAAAAACTTGAAACACACTAAATGTCAACAAAATGCTAATGGATAAACAAATTGATCATTCTTATATAATGGGATATTACTCAGAAATAACAAGGGAAAAATCTACTGATTGATGTGATCACACGGATAGATCATAAGATACACTGAGTGAAATAAACTAAAACAAACAAGTGCATATTGTATTATTTCACTTATTTGGAATTATAGACAGCCAAAACTAACTTATTGGAGGCTTACCATGAGTTTTCTGGTAAGAGGAGTTAAAGAGCCAGCAAAGAAAACAAACTACATATGGCGAGACCAGGAGTGCTATATGTGTGTGTGTATATATATGTGTGTGTGTGTGTGTATATGTATACATATACATTCGCACCACATACATATGCACATGCATATATGTATAGATGTATACACATGTATATGTATATATGCATATATGTGTGTACATACACACATGTACATAAATACATGCATTACATGCATATATGTACATGTATGTGTACATGTACATCTGTATTAGTATATACTTATATATGTACACATGTAAGTATATCATATATGTATATATACTATATGTGTATATATGTGTATGTACACACATGTATTTATATGAGTATATGTATGTATATATAATATACATATATGTGAATATATATGAATATATACACATGTTATATATACACATATACATAATATACATATACATATATGTGTATATGTATATATAATATACATAATATACATATACATATATGTGTACATGTATATATAATATACATAATATACATATACATATATGTGTACATGTATATATAATATACATAATATACATATACATATATGTGTATATGTATATATAATATACATAATATACATATACATATATGTGTATATGTATATATAATATACATAATATACATATACATATATGTGTACATGTATATATAATATACATAATATACATATACATATATGTGTACATGTATATATAATATACATAATATACATATACATATATGTGTATATGTATATATAATATACATAATATACATATACATATATGTGTATATGTATATATAATATACATAATATACATATACATATATGTGTACATGTATATATAATATACATAATATACATATACATATATGTGTACATGTATATATAATATACATAATATACATATACATATATGTGTATATGTATATATAATATACATAATGTACATATGTACACATCTGCATATGTGTGTATATGTATATATAATATACATAATGTACCTATGTTCACATCTACATATGTGTGTATATGTATACATAATATACATAATGTACCTATGTTCACATCTACATATGTGTGTATATGCATACATAATGTACCTATGTTCACATCTACATATGTGTGTATATGCATACATAATGTACCTATGTTCACATCTACATATGTGTGTATATGCATACATAATGTACCTATGTTCACATCTACATATGTGTGTATATGCATACATAATGTACCTATGTTCACATCTACATATGTGTGTATATGCATACATAATGTACCTATGTTCACATCTACATATGTGTGTATATGCATACATAATGTACCTATGTTCACATCTACATATGTGTGTATATGCATACATAATGTACCTATGTTCACATCTACATATGTGTGTATATGCATACATAATGTACCTATGTTCACATCTACATATGTGTGTATATGCATACATAATGTACCTATGTTCACATCTACATATGTGTGTATATGCATACATAATGTACCTATGTTCACATCTACATATGTGTGTATATGCATACATAATGTACCTATGTTCACATCTACATATGTGTGTATATGCATACATAATGTACCTATGTTCACATCTACATATGTGTGTATATGTATACATAATGTATATATGTGTGTGTATATATACACCACATATATTGTGTTATTGGATAGTATCTTTGTTGCTTTTAATAGTTAAAAGTATTTAGACAGGTAAATTCATTTACAAACTTAATTTTTTTTCTTGTTTTAGTCAACTATATTATTTACTTCAAGAAACAACCAAACTAACAAAAACCTCCCCTTATTGAAGATCCAAAATTTATCACTTTAGGTAATCTTGGGTACATTGAGTGACTCACCTACCATGGATGTTTAGGTATCCCAGAATGTGGAGCATTAAAGTAGTTATACTAGAGCACCCCATATGTTAATTAAATTAACAACTTTACCCCAAGTAGTAGTAGACTTTCATAAAATTGAAATGGTTATAAAGGTTCTGATGGATACTTGTGGTCTCATTTAAATACCCCTTTGAGACTTAAAGTAACTGTTTTTTTTTTTCTTTTAAATTTAAAACCATTTGCAAAGCCATAACGGCTTATGAAAGGGAAACAAACGACTTGGAAGGAAGGAATCTGACTTTCCATTTTGTCTACAGTAACTTTAGATCAGACACTGAAGCTATGAAGAATATCTTTCAGCCCATTTCCCACCAACTAACTCCATGTTCAGATGCTGGCATGTTGTTTACAGGCCTGACTCACTTGCAGAAATCTTCTGACAAGAAAGGTATATTTTAAATGATAATCAGAGTGATAATAATAACTTATTATTTATTTCAGAGCTTTTATTTTGTTCAAATACTCTGCAACAAGCATTAGAACAGGAATTATCGCATTAAGTTTTAATCTGCCTTAAGGCAGAACTCTGAGAATACTGAACAACAGAGATGTAACTTATTCCAAGTCCAAAGTCAAAAGAAAGAGGTGGAGCCTGGCCTCCTACACACTTTTGTCTTGCTTTCCACTTACGGGGCTTCTCCTAGAGCTACAGTAACAAACGGTTCCATGTTTTAGGATTTTCTTCTCGCTGGTGAGAAATATGCTCTGTTCTGTTTCATTAATACCTGAGGCTGACTTGGACAAATTATTAGCTTAACCACTAGCCTACCCATTCCATTGTACTCTCAATTATTGAGTAGCTAAAGAGTGACACAGCTATTGTACATCCTATCTTTAGTCTTTTCCTGGGATTGTCTTATAGGTTTTTGCTGATTCCTATTCCCTATTTATCACTACAGATGTCCCTGAATTTTTCTGTGCCTGCCTTCAAGGACCCAGTATCCTTAACAGCCCCCAGGTCTCTTGTTGCCACTAGTGACCAGCAAGAGATAGTATTTTTTCCTTCATTTGTAAAACTGCATTGCTACTATCTACACCCCTCCCTCACAAAGCTGCTATGAAAATGATTGAGATGATGTAGGTGAAAATGCTTAGAAATTTTAACACCTTTAATTTTCTCATCTCTCAATTAAAGAGGACTTGATAATCTCTAAGGTTCTCATTGCTCAGTAATTCCATTATCTATAATTTATGAGCTTGCTGTTCAAATTTCTGGTTTGGACTCCAAATGTCTTAGTTTATGCTGAGGCAGACTTCGGTAAGCATTACATAAACAAATAAGTGCTTAGAATAAACTCAAAGAAATTAAGAAAACTCTTTAATTTCCCAAGTTGTTGCTTAGTTTAGTTTAAAGGTTTTCTGATTTTCTTCAAATTGGTCTAAATAGATAACTGTAGCTTACTTTTAAATACATTAAACCACCGAAAATATTAAATGATATAAACTTTTTCTCTTTTTTGCTCAGTCTGAGGTGGACCTATTGCTTTAAAAAATTCAGTTTGGATTAAAATTGGATGTTGTCAAAAGGTCTTTTCAGTTCATCTGATTCCAAACTGAAAATTTTAACTCAAAGACTAAATTTGGGGAATTAAATGACAGCCATAATGTTCATGGCTCAACTAGTTAGGGTTAAAAAAATTAAATATTGTCTCCTAACGTTTTGGTATTTAGGCCATGTTTTTAATCTGTATGATATTATTTGGCTCCGTGTCCCCACCCAGATCTCATCTTGTAGCTCCCATAATTCCCACGTGTTGTGGGAGTGACCTAGTAGGAGATGATTGAGTCATGGGGGTGGGTCTTTCCCATGCTGTTCTCCTGATAGTGAATGGGTCTCATGAGAGCTAATGGTTTTAAAAACAGTTTCTCTGCACAAACTCTCTCCACTCTTTGCCCACCACCATCCACATCAGATGATACTTGCTCCTCATTGCCTTCTGCCATGATTGTGAGGTTTCCCAGCCAAGTGGAATTGTAAGTTCAATTAAACCTCTTTCTTTTGTAAATTGCCCAGTCACAGGTATGTCTTTGTTAGCAGCATGAAAATGGACCAATATACTGTAGGATATTATATTTTTATTTTTTTGCAAACAAAATTGTTCTGTGGCCTCTTTCTCCAAGTATAAAAACTTATCTTCCAATTCAACATACATAATAGTCTCTTATGAAATATACAAATTTTTATAAATAATTTTTTCAGGTGAATCATCTTATCACTTTCAAATAAACCAATTAAGGTATGTAAAGCTAGCAGAATATATGATCCTTGGATTTCAAAGATTTTTGTACACTGCCTCACATTCTTAACTATGGGAAAAGTAATGACCTTTTTAGAAATGTAGTTATTACAAATATATGTATATATAAACATATGCATTTTCACTAAATGTCAGTTTTGAGTTACTTACTTTTAAGTAAATAAAAGGTAATAATTTTAAAATTTTAATAGAACTTTGATTTCTAACGACTAACTCTGTTATTTCTTTTATCTTGTGATAGATACAATTTAGTGACTGCTGATTGTTTTCAATTTAGAGAGATTCTCATTCAGTTTGGTTCTCATAATAAACTGCCATTAAAAAGATATTCAATTGAATATTTAAATCTTATAGGTATAATTTACTTCAGAACCTATATTTCATTAATATAAGATTGCAAAGAGATAGGAAATTAGTTATAGAACACACATTAACAATATAGATACATTCTGAAATCAATCACATTATATATATTTTCCCAAGAATATGTGAGATTCTCCATTATCTTGTTTCAACATAAATTGGAGATTTAAGAGTTGTGACAATCCTTCTCTGACCTGTAAATAGATCTGAAATATATAAATAATTATAGTTAATATTTATTGAATAAATATGTACTAAAAACTAACATTATCTTTAATTATTGCATCAATTATTTGAAACAGGTGGACTTTTATCTATTCTCAGATGGAGAAAGTAAGTTGGATAAAATTGTTTGATCAAGATTTTACACTTTGGAGTAGAGGCACACTTCAGGTCCAGCCAGATCAGTCCAAATTCAAAACTCATGCTCATTTCACTTCTGGCCACTGCTGCTTAAGGATTATCAATTGATAATTTTGGACACTGGATTCAAATACAGGTTGAGTATTCCTTATCTGAAAATTTGAAATTCAACATGGTCTAAAATTTAAAACATTTTCAGTACTGACACAGTGTTGTGGGAAGTCAGGGACCCTGAAAGGAGGGACTGGCTGAAGCTGTGGCAGTGAACATAAATTGTGAAGATTTCATGGACATTTATCAATTCCCCAATCAATACTCTTATAATTTCCTATGCCTGTCTTTACTTTAATCTCTTAATCCCATCATCTTTATAAGCTGTGATGATTGTGTTCACTGTACAAATTGTTTGTAAAACATGTGTGTTTGAACAATATGAAATCTGGGCACCCTGAAAAGGAACAGGATAACGGCGATTTTCAGGGAACAAGGGAGATTACCATAAGATCTGACTGCCTAAAGGGCCGGGCAGAACAGAGTCATATTTCTCTTCCTGCCGAAAGCAAATAGGAGAAATAGCACTGAATTCTTTTCCCAGCAAGGAATAACCCTGGGAAAGGAATGCATTCCTAGGGGTGGGTTATGTATGGCCGCTCTAGGGGTGTCTGTCTTATGTGGTTGAAGATAAGGGATGAAATACACCCTGGTCTCCTGCAGTGCCTTCAGGCTTACTAGGATTGGGAAATTCCAGCCTGGTGAATTCTAGTCAGACCAGTTGTCTGCTTTTGAACCCTGTTTCCTGAAGATGTTTATCAATGACAATGCATGCCTAGTGGGACATGGAACCTCATCAGTAATTCTAATTTTGCCCTGGCCTTGTGATCTTGCTCTGCCCTTCTGCCCTTGTGATCTTTTATTGCCCTTTGAAGCATGTGATCTTTGTGACTTACTCCCTGTTCGTACCCCCTTCCCTTTTGAAATCCCTAATAAAACTTGCTGGTTTTGTGGCTCTGGGGGCATCACATAACCTGCCAAAATGTGATGTCACCCCCGGAGGCCAAACAATACAATTTCTTTCTTTGTACTCTTTCTCTATTTCTCTGACCAGCCAACACTTAGGGAAAATAGAAAAGAACCTATGCTGAAATATTGGGGGCTGGTTCCCTGGTAACATGGCATTCAGAGAAAATGCTCATTAAAGTATTTCAGATGTGGGCTTTTCTAATTAGGCATGCTGAACCAGTAAATAAAATGCAAATATTCCAAAACACCAAAAAATCCAAAAATTGAAACACTTCTAGTCCCAAGAATTTTGGGTTAGGGATATTCAACCTGTATCTCTATTTTTCTGAAGATACAAAGTCCAGATGTCTAAGCAACAGTTTACTGTTGTTATGCAGTCTCTCTGACAGATAAAGACAAATAAATATTGTGTGTAATAAAAAATAAATTACCTTTATTTTATATTTTCATATTATTTCATTCCATTTATTTTTCCTGCAACTTTTTAATTTTAATTTTATTTTGTATTTTATTATACCTTAAGTTCTGGAATACATGTGCAGAACATACATGTGCCATGGTGGTTTGCTGCACCCATCAACCTGTCATCTACATTAGGTATTTCTCCTAATGCTATCCCTCTCCTAGCCAACTCCCAAGAGGTCATGGTGTATGATATTCCCCTTCCTGTGCTCATGTGTTCTCACTGTTCAACCCCCACTTATGAGTGAGAATATGTGGTGTTTGGTTTTCTGATCCTGTGTCAGTCTGCTAAGAATGATGGTTTCCAGCTTCATCCATGTCCCTGCAAAGGACATGAATGCATCCTTTTTTATGGCTGCATAGTATTCCATGGTATATATGTGCCACATTTTCTTTATCCAGTCTATCATTGATGGGAATTTGGGTTGGTTCCAAGTTTTTGGTATTGTGAATAGTGTTGTGATAAACATATGTGTACATGTATCTTTAGAGTACAATGGTTTCTAATCCTTTGGGTATATACTCAATAATAAGAGAGCAATCCCATTACTGGGAAAAAACCTACCTTTAAAATGCAGTGGGAATAGTTTTAGGAGTAAGCTTCGTTTAAATAATGGCTGTGCCTTTTAATTTGCTTCAAGATCATGTGCAAGATTTGGAAGCTCAATGTCCTAGTGTTTTCCATTACAGAGACCTGGCAATTAGCCTATGAAAATTGAGATTGTGGTATATAATTAAAAACTATACCCCTCTCCTTCTGTAACTGCCTTATACAACCAGCTTTTTATTTAAATATATTAGTAACCTAATAGGTCCAAAACAGGACTGCAGCTTCAGTTCTGTTTGGTAATACTGAGGAAGTCACAAACTACCAGCATTTCTGTTCTTTCATCTGTAAGACCAGGATAATAATAGTTGACAACTGTCTACCATGCAGTAAAGACAAATGCAGTAACATCCACAAAACAGGCTCTACTCAAGAGAAGATAGAAGCCACATGCAGTTAAAAAAAAATAACACTTACAAAATTTACTTCCAATATGTTCACTAAAGACATTTGGATGTCTGCTGTCTAGGATATATTATCCTTCAGTGAAAAACACCTGCCAATATTCACTAAAGTATAAGTATGCAAATTATGACTTTTTTGTTGTTGTTTGTTTTGCTTTTGTTTGTTTGTTTTTGAGACAGAGTCTCACTCTGTTGCCCAGCTTGGAGTGCAGTGGTGTGATCTCGGCTCACTGCAAACTCTGCCTCCCAGGTTCAAGCCATTCTCCTGACTCAGCCTCCTGAGTAGCTGGGACTACAGGCACCAGCCACTGTGCCCAGCTAATTTTTTTTTTTTTTTATTTTTAGTAGAGACGGGGTTTCACCTTGTTAGCCCAGGATGATCTCAATCTCCTGACCTTGTGATACACCTGCCTCATCCTCCCAAAGTGCTTGGATTACAGGTGTGAGCCACCGCACCTGGCCCAACTGTATTTTAATAAACCTGTTGCATTCTTTGTAGATTAATAATGAGCCATTGGAAGAGTTAATTGTGTAGTAATAGCGTGGGCAGGAAGTGAAAGAAGCAAAACAAACAATAACAACAACAACAAAAATACCAAGGCCGATTCTATGCAGTTACCTCTCAGCTGAAAGCAACGTTTTACTGTGAGTTTTTTTGACTTTACCAAAAGTACACATTAATACCTTTAATTGGGTGACTATGTCAGGATCTTTAGATGTCACTCTCTCTGACAGCATATGTTTCTAATGTACCATCCCATAAGTTCCTTTCTGTTACATTTAATCATGTCTACTCTTCATAAAACTTGGTAATTAGAAATTATGCATCATTTTATACTTTATTTGAAATTTAGATTTTTCAGCGATCTCCCAAAGCTACATTGTCAGGAGTGCAATGCTTTTAAATGAAATTGTTTATTTAAAATAGTGCATGCAAAACAGTATAGGAATCAAGGACATTGGTTTTAAGATTTTTCTTTAGTTCCCAAAATGCATCCACTCTCTTTGCTCAGTGTGGCTATCGACATTATAAATGAGCATAAATATATGAAGAAGCTTTTCTCCTTGACTTACTGTCCCTGACAGGTTCTCTGAATGCAGATCTGTTATAGGAAACATATGTGTAGCATTGCCTGTGTAATCCAACGGGAGCAATTGGAGCCACATAATAACAGAGGTAGGAAAAAGAAACTAAAATTAGAGAGAAAAGAGGAGGCTAGTCTTTCAGGAGAATGCTTTGTTCCTCTTAGAATAGGAGCTTTTACAAACACACATCAGTCATCTACTGAAGTCAAACAATTCCCATTCTTCAATGCCTTACAGCATCAATGGACTTTTATTATTTTTCTACTGTAAGACTTGACATTGATTTCAAATATAATGATTTGTCTTTAGAGTCTGACTTCTTTGTTTAGGTAAAAGTTAATGAAAAGTCAAAATGAGACAATAGGGTAACAGTAAAAAAAACTAGGTTCCTTTTTATGAGGCTTGGCATGTTCAGAGTTAAAACAGGTATTTCATTCCCAATAAGTTTTGGGGGACAGTGGGGATACTTTCCCAGTGAGATTATTGGCTTCTCTCATGCCTCCCACTTATCCTTCTGAGAACTGTGAGGATTATATTCCTGAAACATGTTTGACTTCCAATTATTTTCCAAATAAGTATATTCAAGGCCTTCCCTGATCCAACCCCAAAATATTTTATAGCCTCATCTCACCACTCCTTGTAGCTTGCCTAATTTCCATACTAAATGACTAATTCTGCCATTCAGTTGCTAAAGTGTATCCTATTTATTTTACTGTACATTGTATCTATACTTCTTTGCCTTTTTTTCCCCTCCTCCAGGTATTTCTCTATGTGTCTAAACCTTGTATTTTGTCCTACTTCCCCCACATCTGCCCATTAAGTAATAATTAATTATATTCTGTTCAGAATTCTGATAGCAATGTCTTTAAATTCTTTATATGTCATTCAGTTACATGCTTTACTTCACATACTAATAATCTATGTAGATAATTCATTTCCTTTAGTAGGTGTGATATTTTGTACCACAGATCATATTTCCCCAAAGTTAGAATTTAATTTGTGTTTGTATCCGCTCTGTACATACACTTTCCAGAGTACATTGCATTTAGTGGGTACCAGACAACTTTTGAATAAATGAAAAAGAAATGTCTTTATTCTGATTTCATCAATTCTTCTTTCATTGGTAAAAATTTTACATTTCATTTTGTTCATAAATTTCTTCATTTGTTTGGCAGCAAATGGAAAAGTTGTATTGTAGACTAGAAATAGAAGTCCAGGGAGAAAATGTCATATAGAAAGTTGAGGGGATTTTTTGGTGAGATGGTTGCTGAAACTGAAGGGGGACTATTGAAGTTCAGAAGCAGAGTTTCTCTCACTAATTCAGCCTCAGTTAATTTTGGTTAGGGGGATGATTGCTGTTTTAGTTGGCAATAAACATCATTAAGTTAGGTTTTAAGTTAGGTTTTCTCAGCTGTCAATTGGTAGAACTCTTTTCAAGTCAGAATGTTTTTCTGCATCACCAAAGCAATGAGTTTGCTCCGTCAATCCTTAGGTTTTGAGGCAGACAGAGAACAAAAAGTCATTAAATATAGATTCCAAAGAAAACGATCTTTCTAAAGTTTAAGCAGAAAGATGATTTACCAGTTATAAATTCTCAGATATGAAGGATCATCAATCCAACTCTCAGTTGATAAGTGAATACCCACCAAACTACTGCTGCCAGGTGGTAATCTTACCTCTCTTGACAGTTCATCCCCCTCATATAAGGAACCTCATCTCATCTTTAGGTCAAATTAATTGTTAGGAGACCCTTCATTATTATTTGTGCAATTGTCATCTGTTGAACCTATCTGTGATAGTCCCACCCATTTCCTAGTCCTTATTTTGCCTTCCTACCCTGTCAATTTGCAAAAACAGCTGGCACACCTCATTAGTCATCTCCAATGCAATCTAAGTAGCAACTAGTTCTTCTGACTGTTTGTCATATGTCTTGTTTACAGGCTTTTCCTCTTCAGTTTAAATGTGCTTCCTCTATGTTCTTCTAAAATACAGGACATATGAAAGTCTTATTATAGCTTAAGATGTTCTGGAATACTTGTGGAGAGTTTCCTTGGTCTTTTATTTGACATTATTACATATAAGAAGTAGTGAGGACATGAAAATTTCTTTTATATGGATTGGTCTCATGTAGTTGAATCTCCCATTACTCCAAATTCTTTCCCACTCTGAAAATATTGACCTCCATTTGCTGAAACAGAAAATAAATATTAATATAATTTTTCTTTTTTCTTCACACTTTTAGCATTCACAAACTGGAAAGCATGTTCCGAAAGTTTGGAAATTAATAAAGTAGAACACTAACACCCAGTCCTCAGAAAGCCCTATGTTTGTATATTAATTCTAAAGGTTGTAACTGTCCAGTCTTCAGCTGTTATAACCTTTTCTAAATTTTCAAGCTTCTGTTAAGTGAAGACAGTATCTCACTTTTTGGAGTTGTAAGAATTAAATGAGATTATGTATGTTAAATACACAGAATAGTTCCCTCACCCATAGGAGGTTCTCTAAGAATGTCAGTAAAGAAAGAGATATACATTAATAGACTCTCACAGTGCAAATTCAACAGTAAAGCAGTTTTTTATACTTGAGAAATAAGGCCCTCAAGTATGAACTCTATTACGTATTATTTGACATTAGAGAGCCATTTTAAACAACAATAAAAGGAAATCTATGATTTGTTTTTATGGATTACTTCCTACACTATTAATATCCATTCCAGATTAAATCCATGTTTGGCTTTTTTTTGTTGTTGTTTTAGAAGTCTTGCTGTGTCGTCAGGCACAGTCTTGGCTCACTGCAACCTCTGCCTCCTGGGTTCAAGCGATTCTCCTGCCTCAGCCTCTCGAGTAGCTGGGACTACAGGTGCATGTCACCATGCCCAGCTAATTTTTGTATTTTTTGGTAGAGATGAGGTTTCACCATGTTGGCCAGGATGGTCTCAATCTCTTGACCTAGTGATCTGCCTGCCTCGGTCTCCCAAAGTCCTGGGATTACAGGCACAAGTCACTGTGCCCAGCTGTTTTTTTGTTTTTTTTTATCTTAGGTTCAGGGGTACATGTGCAGGTTTGTTATACAGGTAAACTTGTGTCATGGGGGTTTGGTGTACAGATTATTTTGTCACCCACTTAACTAAGCCTAATATCCAATCATTATTTTTTTCTGCTCCTCTCCCTCCACCCTCAAGTATGCCCCAGTATTTGTTGCTCTCCTCTTTGTGTCCATGAGTTCTCATCATTTAGTTCCCACTTACAAGTGAGAAAATGAGGTATTTGGTTTTCTGTTCCTGCATTAGTTTGCTAAGATAATGTCCTTCAGCTTTATCCATGTTCCTGCAAAATACATGATCTCATTCCCTTTTATGACTGCATAGTATTTCATGGTGCATACATACCACATTTTCTTTATCTAATCTGTCATTGATGAGCATTTAGGCTAATTCCACACTTTGCTATTGTGAATAGTCCTGCGATGAACATATACATGCATATGTCTCTATGGTAGAATGATTTATATTCCTTTGAGAATATGCCCAGTAATGGGATTGCTGGGTTAAATTGTAGTTCTATTTTTAGTTTTTTGAGGAACTGTCACACAATGCTTTCTACAATGGTTAAATTAATTTACACTCCCACCAACAGTGCATAAGTATTGCCTTTTCTCTGCAACCTCACCAGCATCTGGTATTTTTTTGACTTTTGAATAATTGCCATTCTGTATGGTGTAAGGTGGTATCTCATTGTGGTTTTGATTTGCTTTTCTCTAATGATCAGCAATGTTGATCTTTTCTTCATATACTTGTTGACTGCATGTATGTCATATTTTGTAAAGTATCTGTTTATGTCCTTTGCCTACTTTATAATGCGATTGTTTCTTTTTGTAAATTTATTTAAGTTTCTTATACATGCTGGATACTAGACCTTTTTCAGATGCATAGTTTGCAAATATTTTCTCCCATTCTGTAGGTTGTCTCCTTATTTTGTTGATAGTTTCTTTTGCTATGCAGAAGCTCTTAAGTTTAATTATATCCCATTTTTCCATGTTTGCTTTTGTTGCAATTGCCTTTGGTGTCTTTGTCATGAAATCTTTGCTTGTTCCTGTGTCCAGAATTGTGTTGCCTAGGTTGTCTTTCTGGGTTTTTATAGTTTGGCATTTCACATTTAAATCTTTTTTTTTTTTTTTTTTTGACACAGGGTCTCACTTTTTCACCCAGGCTGGAGGGCAGTGGTACAATCTCGGCTCACTGCAGCCATCTTTCAGGGTTTTTGTAGTTTGACATTTTACATTTAATTTTTTTTTTATTTTAATTAATTATTATTATTATTATTATTTTTGACACAGGGTCTTGCTTTTTCACCCAGGCAGGAGTGCAGTGGTGCAGTCTCAGCTCACTGCAGCCTCCACCTCCCAGGTTCAAATGATCCTCCCACCTCAGCTCCCCATGTAGCTGGGAATACAGGCACATGCCACCACGCTAGGCTAGCTTTCGTATTTTTTCATAGAGATGATGTTTCACCATGTTGCTCAGATTGGTCTCCAACTCCTGAGCTCAAGCGATCCATCTGCCTCAGTCACCCAAAGTGCTAGGATTACAGACATGAGCCACCACACCCAGCCTTACATTTAAGTCTTTAATCCATGTGGAGCTGATGTTTGTATATGGTATAAGAAAAGAGTCCAGTCTCAATCTTCTGCATATGGCTAGCTAGTTTTCCCAGCACCATTTATTGAATAGGGAGTCCTTTCCCCATTGCTTGTTATTGTCAGTGCTGTCAAAGGTTAGATGGCTGTAGGTGTGTGGCCTTATTTCTGGGCTCTATTCTGTTCCATTGGTCTATATGTCTGTTTTTGTATCAGTACTATGCTGTTTTGGTTATTGTAGCCCTGTAGTATAGTTTGAAGTCCAGTAACATGATGCCTCCAGCTTTGTTCTTTTTATTTAAGGTTGCCTTGGCTATTCAGGCTCCTTTTTGGTTCCATATGAATTTCAAAATCATTTTTTCTAGTTCTATGAAGAATGTCATTAATTGTTTGATAGGAATAGCACTGAATCTGTATATTGCTTTGGGCAGCATGGCCATTTTAACAGTATTTATTCTTGCTATCCATGAGCGTGGAATGATTTTTCACTGGTTTGTGTCATGTCTGATTTATTTGAGCAGTGTTTTGTAATTCTCATTGTAGAGATCTTTCACCTCCCTGGTTAGCTGTATTCCTAGGTATTTTATTTTATTTTATTTTATTTTATTTTATTTTATTTTATTTTTAGTTTTGGCAATTGTGGATTAGGATTGTGTTCCTGATTGGGCTCTTGGATTGGCTGTTGTTGCTGTATAGGAATTATAGTGATTTATACATTGATTTTTATCATGAATCTTTGCTGAAATTGTATATCAGCTGGATGAGGTTTTGGGTTGAGACTACGGGGCTTTCTAGATATAGAATCATGTCATTTTTCCTTTATTTCTTTTGCCTGATGGCTCTGACCAGGACTTCCAATACCATGTTGAATAAGAGTGGTGAGAGAGGGCATTGCTGTCTTGTGCCATTTTTGGCATGTTCAAAGCAGACATATTTCTTAGAAAATAAGTACTGAATATGAGGATAGATTCATTATCTCATATGCCTTTATTGATTTATGTCAAATTTCACCACTCAATAAAAATGTAAAATACCACTTTTTAAAACTATAGTATTTTAAAGCTTAGCACAGAATTAAGATAGAGCTGTACACACTTCCAGTAACACCAAAAGTAAACATATAGTAACAGAAGTCTGTAAATTAACTGCTGTGTGTCTTAGCCAAACATATCAGTATTTAATCAGAACAATAATTCTATAATGTGCATCATATCATTCCTTTCTTTTCTGAAATTCTCCAAGGGCTTTTCATGACTTGTAATGTAAAATTTAAATACCTTTTCAGTCCAACAAGACACTATTTGGCATGACTATTGACTATCAATTAGACTTCATCTCCCATCACTTTCTACCCATCTTGTTTCATTCCAACCACATGGCCCTTCTTTCTGAGTCTCAAACACTATGCCTTTTTTTTCTAGCTTAAGTCTCTGCACTGTCCTGTCTCTTAACTAAAAACACTCTTTCCTTAGAGTTTCATGTCACAAGTTCCATTTATTTCAAAGAGACTTTTCCTGACCACCATTCCAGCCTTCCTTCTCATAATGCTTCTCTCATTACTGATAGTTATATCAGCACTCTGTTTAATTACTTTTCCCTTTTCAGATAGAAAATGAGTTTGCATTTGCCATATTTTTTCTTCACTATTTTATTCCTCAAATACTATATAAGCTCTGAGAGAGCAGAGACTTTTTCTGAACTGAGCACACTTCCATCTTCCATCATGAGCAAACAGAACAATGCACAGGGCATAATAATCTTCAATGATTAAACAAATGAATGAAATAATAAAATAACCTGCCCTCTTCCAGCTTTTAGAGTCAAAATTACAACACTTCACTAAGAAAAGATCATTTAAAATAATCTTTGAGTCACAATTGATATAAGATACGACTTACTGAGATTACTTTGAATAAGGATGCAACCTTCCATTCTTCAAGGTGCCAACTCCTGTAGTGAAACAAATCCTGATCTCTCAGAAATAAAAGTGTCTTTACTTCCCTGAAATTTCTTATTTTTGACTTCTTTAGTTAGTCTTTCTCCTGATTTCAATTATTTAGTAATTTGAAACAAAATTCTTTCATATGTATAGGCCATGCTTCCTTCCTGAGACTGGAAGTTCCTGATAACATAAAGCATGACTTGCATATTCTCAGAGCACCTCGCTGAGCAACTTGCACATATTTTTTTTTCTAAATAAATGAGATATTTGTGCTTGCTCACAATTCCTCGTGTTTTGTGAAATATGGAATCCCTATACTATAACAAAAATATTATAATTGGGTGTAAAACAAATGAGTCTATTATATAAGTTCTAACTAACAAAAACTGAGTAGGTTATAAAGCAATTTAGGCTAAAATGTAAAATTTAGTATTTCATTATTATTATTTTTTGTTTGGCAAACATGTCATTGCCTCCCGTCTAGCCAAAACACTTTGTAAATTTTAGTTTAACTAAATAGACACACTTCAATAAGTGAGTCCAAAACCAAATTTTAACCTTTCATAATCTCAAATAGCCTACTGAAATAAAGTATTTAGGGTAAGAGGCTAGCTCCATCATTTCAATGTTTAGAAGATTTGGGAGGTGGTAATGCCTAGTATTCTTAATCGGTTTTATTCAATTTGTGAAATGCCTAATAATAAAATTATTTTTATTGCATTTTTTAAATTTCAGGAGTAACACATATTATATTCATGTTATCAAGGTATTAATACATTTTGTCACTAAGTTTCAGTTTCCTTATTTTCCAAATATAGATCATGGTTTTACCTGGCTGTTTGGCTCCTAGAGCTATTGCAGCTAATGGAAGTTGACTTTCACAGCATTTGGAAATGACTGATTCTCTGTTCCTTGTATCTCATTGTGTTGTTCTAAGTACTAAAAATCAGAAAATGCTTTGAAACTGGAAACATTTTTTACTAATGATATTACCTCTGAATTGTGAGTCACCTTAAATTGATGACAGAATTATCAAACTCTTAATCAGTTAATTCCATGAAATTGAATAATGTGGTTTCCTTTAACATTTGACCCAATTGTTGATAGTGGGATAGTGGGTGTGCAGGTGTTCTGGAGCACATGTGCTTTTGCACACTGCACACACACACACACACACACACACAAATGATGGAGGAAGATGTTAACCTACTACAAAATAAGTTCAAGGTAAAAATCAACTTAAATGGTGACAATTTTATTTACCAGTTGTTTAACCTAACCCAAGGTCAAGGTCCAGATGGTGCACATGGCATGAGGATGTCAGCTATTAAATATTATGTTTTCATTTGAACTGAAAATAGCTGCTAGTCCAACTTACTCTCTACTCACTAACCCTAGGACTGCACTCCATTACCAACCCAGCTACTGCTCTGATTATTTGGTGTCTTCACAAAACTTTTCAGTCATTACTTTTCTTAACTCTGTATGTAGAAAAGGATGAAACAGTAAATGAGATGTGTAGTGCTCCCCCTTCCCTTTTTTTTTTTCTTGATCTTTACAAAGGAGAAATGGAAACAATACAAACTTTTTTTCTTTTCTCCCTGGACTCCACATTTCTCATTCTCCAGTTCTCATCTCTAGAGATAGGTTCTACTGGACTGTTGCAGTATGCCTTAACTCTAGGGAACTAGGCAGCAATACTTTTCCAACTTCTCACACAAATTGCTATTATTCATCTTTGGCCTCTATGGTGAGACACTGCCTTTTCTAGATACTTTTATTTGCACCCCAGGCAGTGCTGGGTGACTCTCCTGTGTGTTCCCATAGTACCGTATTTTTATTCCATTAAAGCATTTATCACTGTGCAAAGTAATGCACTGCCATGTTACTTGCTTGTTATTCAAGACTGATTATTCCTTAGGACAAGGACTGTATTCCCCAGTATTCAGGATATGGATTACAAATGAATGAATAGGCATAATTTGTTGAGACTTAGTATATAATAGATCATGTGCTGAACACTTTTTAAATTTGAAAATTAAATATAAGAACATTGAAATTCAGGAAGAGGCACTGATCTGCTTAAGATCACACAGAACAGCTCTTTGTATTTGACTGGAGTTTGTCCACCTCCAAAATCTTTATTCATGCAGTGACTTCAGACTGCATTTGTTTTGAAGAATAAATCTGCCCCTTTCTATTGACCCTCTGTAGCTCAAGAGCATTTACAGTTCACTGAACAGACCCATTATTCTCTGACTTGATTTTTCTTTCCTTTTTTGAGACAGAGTTTCGCCCTTGTTGTCCAGGCTGGAGTGCAATGGTGTGATTTCGGCTCACCACAACCTCTTCCTCCCAGGTTCAAGCGATTCTTCTGCCTCAGCCTCCTGAGTAGCTGGGATTACACACATGCCCCACCATGCCCTGCTAATTTTATATTTTTTTATATACTTTAAGTAATAGGGTACATGTGTACAATGTGCAGGTTACATATGTATACATGTGCCATATTGGTGTGCTGCACCCATTAACTCGTCATTTACATTAGGTATTTCACTTAATACTATCCCTCCCCCTTCCCTCCACCCCATGACAGGTCCCAGTGTGTGATGTTCCCCACCCTGTGTCTAAGTGATCTCATTGTTCAATTCCCACCTATGAGTGAGAACATGCGGTGTTTGGTTTTCTGTCCTTGTAATAGTTTGCTCAGAATGATGGTTCCCAGCTTCATCCATGTCCCTAAAAGGACATAAACTCATCCTTTTTTATGGCTGCATAGTATTCCATGGTGTATATGTGCCACATTTTCTTAATCCAGTCTGTCATTGATGGGCATTTGGGTTTGTTCCAAGTCTTTGCTACTGTGAATAGTGCCACAATAAACATATGTGTGCATGTGTCTTTATAGTAGCATGACTGATAATCCTTTGGGTATATACCCAGTAATGGGATGGCTGGGTCAAATGGTATTGCTAGTTCTAGATCCTTGAGGAATCACCACACTGTCTTCCACAATGGTTCAACTAGTTTATAGTCCCATCAACAGTGTAAAAGTGTTCCTATTTCTCCACATCCTCTCCAGCACCTGTTGTTTCCTGACTTTTTAATGATTGCCATTCTAACTGGTATGAGATGGTATCTCATTGTGGTTTTGATTTGCATTTCTCTGATGACCAGTGATGATGAGCATTTTTTCATGTGTCTGTTGGCTGCATAAATGTCTTCTTTTGATAAATGTCTGTTCATATCCTTTGCCCACTTTTTGATGGGGTTGATTTTTTCTTGTAAATTTGTTTAAGTTCTTTGTAGGTTCTGGATATTAGCCCTTTGTCAGATGGGTAGATTGCAAAAATTTTCTCCCATTCTGTAAGTTGCCTGTTCACTCTGATGGTAGTTTCTTTTGCTGTGCAGAAACTCTTTAGCTTAATTACATCCCATTTGTCTATTTTGGCTCTTGTTGCCATTGCTTTTGGTGTTTAGTCATGAAGTCCTTGCCCATGCCCATGTCCTGAACAGTATTGCCTGGGTTTTCTTCTAGGGTTTTTATGGTTTTAGGTCTAACATTTAAGCCTTTAATTCATCTTGAATTAATTTTTGTATAAGGTGTAAGGAAGGGATCCAGTTTCAGCTTTCTACATATGGCTAGCCAGTTTTCCCAGCACGATTTATTAAATAGGGAATCCTTTCCCCATTTCTTGTTTTTGTCAGGTTTGTCAAAGATCAGATGGTTGTAGATGGTACATGGTACTGGTACCAAAACAGAGATATAGACCAATGGAACAGAACAGAGTTCTCTGACTTGATTTTTCTACTGAGATTTGAGAATTTTTTTTAACCATTTCTAAAGAAGTTTATCACATATTAGTCCTTGTAACACAGATTTGGTTCTGTACACAGCCATTTCATTCAAAATCCATTGAAGTTTACAATTTCCAGACCCATTTAAAATATTCTTATTCTTGAATATTTATGTACTAGTATTCTCTTTCTTTAACTCTTTTCTAGGTCTATGATTTTTAAAAATATTTTACTCTTTGAGAACATTTTGCAAATCCTATTATTTACACATGTATATTACATAGTAGAGTGGTGTAGTATCTGTTTTTGCAACTCTTCTGCTTTTCTGGTCTTAATCTTCCTCAAATTGTCATCTAGGAAGTTTTTTTTTAAAGTAAGTTGATCTTGATGTGGCTTGTAATTTTCTGTTCTTAAATTGGTATTTCTTCTACTCTTTCTAAGTAGCTAACTTTTTTGTCAATGCCTTGGGAAAGCCACATACACTTTAGGTGGAGGGTGTAGCTGCCCAGTGTGTGAGCAGCAGGAACTAGAACCAATGCCTGCTTTCCTCAGATCCCAGCCTACTGAATACTAGTAGCATATCTTCAGTAAGTTACTTAAATTTTTTGAGCATCAGTTTACTCACATGTTAAGAAGAAATAGAAATAATAATAACCACTTTTTTTGGTTTGTGATAGACGTAGATGTACCTTACCTGACCCAGTAATAAAGGAATTTTAACTTGTTTTCATATTTCTCAAACATATGTAAGTGTTCTAGAATAAATAGGTGTTAACTTAGAAATGAAAAATAGATGTGTTACAAAAATATCTACAGTGTCAGTAAATTATATTTTTATTATTTTACATTTCATCACAGTGTATCATGGTAAAGAATTCCCAGGCTCCTCACTATTAACATGTAAAAAAAGAGGAGAACAGCAAAGCTCCCCCAGGTCCCACTACAGAATACAATTATAGAAATTCAATGAAGAAAATGTCTGCAGTAATTTAAGAGGATTACTAAAGAGTAACTTAGTCAAGGTAGCCAATAAAATCAGGGCTTTAAGAGTAAGGCAATACTGTTATTCTTAATAAATAAAATTTAATTCAATTTCATTGTCTATATTTTTATCACATTGTGTGGAATGGCATAGCACAGATTCATAAAGAAACACAGGATGATATTTGATAGTTTTTAATGAAAAGGAGCACAATAGGGTAATACTGTTGTGGTCAGAATAACAAAGGTCCAAAGATTTCAATATTCTGATCCCTGAAATCTGTGAATGTGTTGCCTTCCACAGAAAGGGGGAATTAAGGTTGTATATGGAATTAAGTTTGGTTACCAACCAACTGACTCCATATAGGTAAATTATCTTGGATTACCTGGGTGAGTCCAATATAATCACAAGGGTTTTTAAAAGTGAAAGAGGAAGACAGGAAAGTCAGTGTTAAAACTAGGAATATCAGTGTGAGAAGGATTCAACCCAACATTACTGTTTGGAAGATGAAGGAAGAGGCCATGAGCCAAGGAATGCAAGTGGCTTATGGGAACTGGAAAGGCAAGGACACAGATTTTCCTCTACAGCCTCCAAAATGGAGGCTGTCAACACCCTAATTTTAACCAGTGAGATACATTGAACATGCAATCTCAAGAAGGTATAAGATAATCAAGTTTGGTTACATTAAGCGTGGTAATTTGCCACAGCAGCAAATGACTAATATACCTAACTTGTTTTATCTCTCTCTCCCCCCCCCCACCCCCCGCTCTGTGTGTGTATGTGTGCGTGCATGCACGCCGGCATGTGTGTGTACACATTTGGTTTTATTGTAACAAAGCAACTTGTTCACTTTTAATGTGAGTATCATCTTTCCTTTCCAGTGAAACAAAAAGAAAATTTTTAAGTAAACAGGAGCAAAATTATAATAGCAAATATCAATTCTAAATAAGAACCTACAGGTTCTGCTGATTCTCCCACGGAGTGGCAGGGCTCAAGTCATCATTAGGAGAGAATTTATTTTATTTAACATGTCATCATCTTAAATTACAAGGATGTTGATTCAACAATTAAACCTGGCAAAGGAGAACCCATGTTACCAAAATGACCACTTAACTGACCCAAATGTCTCAAGCCCACCCTTTGCTGACCTTCAATAATCCTATTTTTAAAGTTCCTTTTTTCTTTTTTAAAACAAGAGAAAGTAGACAGATACACGTGACTAAATGCAGCTGTCTATATTTGCATAGAGATGCAGTGTATTCTGAACCCAATACACAAAGAAAGGAGGAGAACACCTAAAATGCTATGCATTACCACACAGGGGTCCAGCACCCTCAAGCTTCCAGCAGAACAACAAAAGCAGGTTTTTCTATTTTTTCCACAGAGCTCAGTGGTGTTGATTCCATGTAATTTTTGTTGAAACAGGAAGGGATAAAAATGAATTTCGCACAGAAAAGGGGTGAGATTCTTATACCATTGTGTTCTGCTCAAAGTATTTTCCCTCCGAATAAGCTGAGAACTATGGTGCAGAAAAAAGAGACCCCAAGAATAGAGCAATTGAGCACAAGAGGAAAAAAACAACCACCACCACCACCACCACCACCAACAACAACAACAACAAAAAGACTGCAACTTCCTCCCAGGGACTGTAGGTAGACCAAAAGGTATGCTTTATGTGAGCAAGGATTGATCTCGTGGTCATTGCTATATCTTCATTACCAAGAGTAATGCTTGGTACATAATAAATACTCAATAAGTATGTAGTCAATTTAGTTAATTTGTCAGTGCCTCTACATAATGATTATCAAAAGAAAAATGTTCAAATAATAACTGCAACATTTTGTAATTCATAAAACAGTCTATATCCATGATTTGACTTTATCAGCATAAACTATGAAGTATACAGGATGGATAGCAGTATTTTTAGTTTATAGGTAGGGAAACTGAAGATCAGTGATGGGAAATAAATGTCACTGCTTCACACAGGTGGTAAAGGGGCAATCCTGCATTTCTAGTAGGATGCAATTCTGGTATTTGAATTTCAAATCTTTGTGAGATTTTAGCCTTCAATTAATTCACCCATTTACATTCAGTGATATTTGATTATTCAAGAACTGTTCACAGTACTAGGGAACTAAAATAAAATAGATTAATGGATTCTACTCTCAATAATCAGAATTTAGTGTCAAATGGAGATACAAAAAATAACTCAGTGTGATAAAACTCTTAGTTAATGAAGGCAGATTCAACACACTTTTAAGTATCTCTCCAAATACTGTATTAACTTGATAGTATGGAAATAAAATATATATAAAATAGTAATTACAAAGCAAATGTGAGAAGATTTGTTGACATACAAGATTTTTTCAATTCATGTTTTCAGACAGAAAGTAGATGGGCCATTGTGACTTCTGTATCTGGACAGTCAGTCACAACTCCAATTGTTCACAAAGATGGAATCAGAAATTAGGAAACTGGGTTGACCAGCAAACCCCCAAAATGGTCAAACCTAAGGCAAGCAGTTCAATATCACAGAGGGAAGAACAAGACACAGGTTGAACACAGGAGGTATAATTGAAAGCCTATATCAGGCACAGCCTTGTTTTGCATAATCTCTTTTAAAGATAGTAGACATTTGCCGGACGTGTTGGCTCAGGCCTGCAATCCCAGCACTTTGGAAAGCCGAGACACGTGGATCACTAGAGGTCGGGAGTTTGAGACCAGCCTGGTCAACATGGTGAAACGCTGTCTCTACTACAAATACAAAAATTAGCCAGATGAGGTGGAATACACCTGTAATCCCAACTACTTGGGAGGCTGAGACAAGAGAATCGCTTGAACCCAAGATGCAGAGGTTGCAGTGAGCCCAGATCACGCCACTGCACTCCAGCCTGGGTAACAGAGTGAGACTCTGTCTCAAGAAAAATGAAAATAAGAAACAAGTTAAAAAATACAGATAGTAGACACTAGACACTATTTGTGTGTGTTTTGATAGGTACTGGATGTTCATTGAATAGTACCATTTCCCAACTTCCTTCTTCCTTCCCTACCTTCACTATTTAACCTTGAAAGTCTAGATATTTACTGTACCATCCTCTAAGCATTTTGGTTAGCTTTGCAAAATCAATCTGACTAATAAATATTCACCAATAAGAACAAAGTGGAAGTTTGCTGGGAGCCTTCTAAAACAATGTGACGCACAGAACTGCAGCAGCATATTTACATGAAAGGATAAAACCAAGAGAATTAAAAATACAATGTCCCTGACACGGCTAAACTCTTAAACCAATGACAGCAAATTCCTAGTCCCAGATTTACCACTACGTGAAAAAATTAACCCCTGTTTGTTTAAGCCAGTAATAAAAGTGCTTTCTGTCACTTGCAGGCAAAATCATTTTTTAAAATTATATGTACATAGAGATTATAAGGAAATACATGTATATATATGCATATATGTGTATTTATAGTTATATATATATATATATGTATATATATATGAAGATATTGATGGGCCAGTGTCCTGAGGTTTTGAAATCTTAAAGCTCAAGTAGAGAGAATAGCTTTGGACAGGTGGATTGAGGACATAATTTCTACGGAGACAGAAAAGACTGCTGTGAGGATGCACATAGTTCAAACAAGTGAATAGGAGGTAAAGGAGGACAGCCTGCTGAGAAATCCTTTGTCCAAAAACCTAAATTTTCTTCATAAAGCAGGATGCAGAGTTATCTGCTGTGTATTTATTCAAGCAGTCATGTGCCTTTTGTATGACATACAGGTTCTTGTTTGGTGGAGGATTTGATGGATTTAAAATAAATGAATATTTGCAGTCACAGATGAGATGACTTGGAATGGAAGCTGACTGGAGTCATAGAGAAAGACAGTCACACAACATTAGAGACCCACCATGACTACATGGTGATGACTCAGAAGTAGAGTTTTGCAGAGCAGGTGATGAGAGCTGACAGTGATAACCACTGGTGGGTGTCAGAAAGGTCTGGGCTAATGAGGCAGCATGGTGTAATAAAAAGAACAGAGGCTTTGGAGTGACACCAGCAGACATGTTTTCTCATCATAGGATTTCATGATTAACTATATGGCATTGGATGGTTTGCTTTACTTCTCTGAGACTTAGTTTACACAACATATAAAGTTCTATCTGCAATGCATGGCAAATAATTTCTAAACAATGATCAATAATATTAACATTGCTATTATTACTCCTACTATTATTACTAGACCAACATTGGAAAACAAGTGAGAATCTAAAGGAGCTAACAGACTGAGCGATGTATCAGAGAGGTAATGAACAAAAGTAGTTAAAGAGTAGAGAGATGTAATAGAGTCTCATCATGGTGAAAATGAGATGTCAGAGTTTACCACTTCATGAGTGAAGCACTTGGAGCAATAGCAAAGTCTGTACACCTCTCTAAGCCTGCTTTGCTAAAGAGAATGAGAAGAACCTTGGAGAAAACATTAAGAAATGTTGAGATAAGTTTACAAAATAGCTTGCCAACAGGAACATTGAAATCTTTCAAGTACAGGGCTGATGCCACAGTGTGTACAGAGGCATAACTAGTAGATTAGCAAACGGTAGCAATGAGGAACTGTACAGATTAACAAAACTGCTTGAGATTCAAATAATTTATTTGTACACAAAGATAGAAGTAATGTACAAGGTGCAGTAACAATGTATTTCAGTGTGCCCCCTCTGCTTGTCTGAGGGTAAGTAGGGAGTGGAAACATTAGTTGTAAAAAGTGGGTTGCCACATTTTTGTTTTGAAATCTTGTGCAGGTTATTTACATTCTTGTGCAGGTTATTTAAAGTATTGAGTCTCGGCCAGGCCCAGTGGGTCACACCTGCAATCCCAGTACTTTGGGAGGTCGAGGCGGGCAGATTCTCTGAGGTCAGGAGTTCGAGACCAGCCTGGCCAACGTAGTGAAACCCTGTCTCTACTAAAAATTCAAAATGAGTCAGGCATGGTGGTGCATATCTGTAATCCCAGTTACTTGGGAGGCAGAGGCAGGAGAATCACTTGAACCCACGAGGCTGAGGCGGCAGTGAGCCAAGATTGTGCCATTGCACTCTAGCCTAGGCAAAAGGAGCTAAACTCTGTCTCGGGAAACACAAACAAACAAAAAATTCTTGAGTCTCAGATTCTTCAACTATAAAATAGGGATAGTAATGCTGACCTCAGAGGATTATTGTCTTGTTAAGTGAAGTAACATCTATTAAAGGCTGAGTAGAAGACTATGCATATGCAGCAAATTTCATTATCAGACACAGGGAAAAGCTGGAAATACATATGGTCCCGGGGAAAGTGAGATTTCAGTTAAGATAATGAGTATCTGGAAATGACCTATATTTGTTCAACTGTGCCATCAGATCACCTGGAAAGAAATTCAGGACCTGTCATTTCAGCTTCCTTCAGCTATCAGCTGGCTTTAAGACACTGGCTTAAAAGCAAGTGAAAACAAATGGAACTACCTCTCAACTGTGAAGTATAAAACAAATTCCCAATTAGAATCTCACAGTAAATTGCAATTGCATTTTTCACCTTTAGACATTTCGTCAATATATTCTATTGCCTTGTCTACTAAAAGACTTTTATCAATGAGAAGATAACCTTTTGGCTAGTTGCAAGAGTGAGTCTGGAAACCAGCAATCAATGAATCACACAGACTTTGTAAATGACACGGCCAGTTTTGTGATCCCTAACCTTTACTGCACTGTAGATACTTGTTAAGAAAAACAAAGTAAGACCATGATGAAACTACTCTAGAGTCTAACAGTAATGGAGGTTAGATAACATAATGATGATTATTAAAGTCTATAGAGAGAAGATGACAATTTTTTGTTAACTCTGACAAGCATTACATTAATTTTTATTTTCTTTAACATAGTTTAATATTCAGCTCCATTCATCCTAAATTGTGACCAAAAGAAAAAAAATCCACAGAAGCTATTAACTATGTCATATAGAAAAAAATGAGTTGTATTGCACCATATACTACAGAAGCCTTAACAGATATTAAACTATCTCAATTTTAGTACTCTGCTAGGGTTGTATCTTGTCCTGCTGAAGGAACAGCTGGAATTGCCCCAAAAGTGGTAACAGGGTACTTCCCACAAGAGTGTACCCCCTACACCATTCATACATGGGGCCAATTGAAATTCCAAAGAAGGAAACACCAATGCCAGGTTGATCATTTCAGAGTATTTATCAGGTGAATGTATGTGCAGAGTGCCGCACCATATCCTCTTGATGCACAGAAAGCAAGGGATGTTCTACCGACTTATGTCTGTAGCAAGGGAGTCAGGGTATGACCACCAGGGAGCTTATATGGAGGTTTGAGGAATTTGACTCAGAGTCAGGGCCAGTTTCTTTCAATGTTTTAGGCAACAACCTAGCTAGATTTATCAGTCCCCAGGAATGTTCAAGACCTCAGCTGGGTTCAAGCCTGCTGGGAAAAACCTGCAGCTGGCTGAGTCAGAGTGGTCACAGCATTCCACAATTTCAGGTCAGGACACAGAAAGATAAAAGGGAGAACTGGGGACCCTCCAGACTGGAGTTTGTCTTCCTACTCAAACAGGGATACATTATTCTCTATTTCATGAATAAAAAATGACATATTTCAATTTCCACGTGCTATTCCAATAAGTGAGAGTTTTATTTACCTCATAGTCAAAATTTTACTTTTTTATGAAGAAAATGAAATACTTTTTAGTTTATATATGATCAATTAGTATTAAAATTACTTTTTGTCATTAAAATTTCCCAAAGCATACTGGCTTCTAAGAAGGTTAATATTTTGTTTTGTTAACAATCATAAAAGCAATTCCAGAGAGAACTTTGAAAAATACAGACTCTTATAGTCCTGAATTAAATAGAATTTCAATAAGTCTTGACTTTTGGTTATTTAGTTAACCTAAGGGATGGAAGAGAATAAATCAATGTATTTGATAGTGTTAAAGAAAAAAAAATCTACTCATGTAAAAATGGTAGGGAAGCCCCGATTCAAGGGGAAACTATCATTAGGGATAGAGATCACTACAATGAGGTCTTGCAGTGGAAAACAGTGACTGGGCTTGACTCCAAACACAGTATGTTCATGTGGAAATTTATAGTCAAGGAGCAAGGAGTAGATGGGAAATTACTGGGCAAAAACATCTCGGATAAGGGGAATTCTTGTTAGAACAATTCAAGATAATTCTTGCTGAAGTCAGGCCAAGGTGATGAGATATAGAAGTTGGCCAGGTCCAAGGGTGGGAGATTTTCGTTAAGCTAACTTAGCAAGATTCTTGTTCAAAATGGATTCTACAAGGACAGAGAGGGAAGCCCAGGATCAGGCCTAATCAGAAAGGACTCAGAAGAGCCTAACTAAAGTTTTGTTCAAAGGAGGGTCTTTGTCAACAGGAATGGCAAAGCAAGTCATCCATTCAAGTGCTCTTAACAAGTTGTTAAAACAGAGAGCTTATCAGAGAGGTGTTCTATATTTAAATATTCATCTGTGCTAATTACATTTTTTAAAATAGTAATCAGTTTTTGAGCAGTTTTAGGTGTACGAAAGCCCCATCCAACCCCCAATTTCCTCTTTATAAATATCTTGCATTAGTGTGGTCATTTGTTACAATTGATGAGTCAGTAATGATACATTATTATTAACTAAAATCCACAGATTATAGTATGCCTCACTGTTGGTATTTTACATTCTATGGGTTTTAAAAATCTTATAATGACACATATCCACCATTACAGTATCATACAGAATAGTTCTACTGCTCTAAAATATCCCCTGCATTACAACTAGTCATCTCTCCTCATGCCACCAACCAATGGCAAATACTGTTTGTTTGTTTCTTTTTACTGTCCCCATATTTTTGCCTTTTCCACATTGTCAGATACTTGGAATTATACTCCATGCAGCCTTTTCAGATTGGCTTCTTTTTACCTAGAAATTTGTACATAACGTTCCTACATGTCTTTTCATAGCTAGATTGCTTATGTCTTTTCATTGGTGAATATTCCATTGTATACCTGTACCATAGTTTGTTTATCCATTCACCCACTGATGGATATCTTGGTTGCTTCCAAGTTTTGACAATTCTGAAGAAAACTGCTATAAATATTTATGTGGAAGTTTTTGGATGAACATAAGTTTTCAGGTCATTTGGGTACATGCCATGGAGTATGATTGCTGGATCATATGGTAAAAGTATTTTCAGTTTTGTCAGGGGCTGTCAAACTGTCTTCAAAGTGGTGATAGAGTTTTGCATTCCCATCAAAAATAAATTAAAGTCCTTGCTGCTCCACATCCTCACCAGCATTTGGTTTTGTCAGTGTTCTGGATTTTTGCCATTATGATAGCCATATAACAAGTAATTGAGTAGGTATTAATGTTATCTCATTTTAATTTGCACCTCCCAGGTGACATATGAATTGAGCATCTTTTCACATGTGTATTTGTCATCTGTACATCTTCCTTAGTGAGATGTCTGTTCAGATATATTACCCACTTTTTATTTGGAGAAAATTACATTATAAAATTTATATTAAATTCTCATATCAGGTATAGGTGAAGGCAAGTATGACACCTAGGCAAGAAGATTTGACCACAAATGACTAAATATTTGAAGTCTGTGTCAATGAAAAGAAGGGGTTTTTTTACAGCCATGGGATGATACAAATGAAGCTTCCTGAGCTGCAATACCTATCAAGTGCTGTTAGGTATAAGAAGGCACACTGTCAAGTACAGATGCTCCTCCACTTACAGTGAGGTTTCTTCCTGATAAATCCATCATAAGTGGAAAATATCGATGAGTCAAAAATGCATTTGATGCACTTAATCTACTGAAGATCATAGCTTAGCCTACCCTATCTTAAACATGTTCAGAACATTTATATTAGCCTACAGTTGTGCAAAATCATTTAATACAAACGTATTTTATAATAGTGTTAAATATCTCAAGTAACTTTCTGAATACAGTACACTGCAGAGTATTGTATTGATTGTTTACCCTCGTGATGGTGTGGCTGACTGGGAGCTGCATCTCACCACTGCTGCCCAGCATGATAAGAAGGTATCATACTTATGTATATAGTTAGCTTAGGAAGAGATGAAAATTCAAAGTTTGAAGTATAGTTTTTACTGAATATGTATTGTTTTTGCACCATTGTAAAGATGAAAAACAGTTAATTCAAACACAGTAAGGTGGAAACAGTCTGTACATCACAATTGCTGAGATGGACAGATTAATCCATTTCCTCCTGATGAAATCAAATATTTAAATATTTAATGTGTATATAATTCCTCTTGCTCTAATTACATGCTGACCAAAAACCCAGTTTTAAGAATGATTTCATCTGTTTAACAAACACTTATTAAGTGAATACTATAGGTTAAGCCCTGTTTTAGGTTCAGAAAACACAGGGATGAATCAGACAAATATCCCTCAACTCAAGAAACTTACATTAAATTTGGAAGAGCAGGATAAGCTAGTAAATGTATAAAAATCAGTTTTACAGGAAGAAAATTATAAAAGGAAAGTTAATAAGATGAAATAGGCTTAATGGGATGAGGCTTGTTGGAAGAGACATGTCAGAGAAGGTGTCCCCAAGGAGGGACAATTGAACCAAACCTAGAGGAGAAATCAGGTTTGGGAAAATGGAAGTCATGGTCAGAGGTTTGCTCTTACAGAGCTTTCTCAAACTGAAGGAAGAACAGGCAGGAAAGACATAAGGTAGAGATGAGATTGACATATTTGAGAAAAATAAGTAAAACCAATGAATGAGTGAACTGAGTGATTGGGGACAATTTCTCCTGTGGCATTTTGCCCAACTGCTGTTTCTTTTCAAGAAAACAAACAAAAGCATATAAAATTTCAGTGGCAAAATTAAATCTCCTCATATTAACACTACATTAAAACTTCAGAGGAATTAAGCAATGAAAAATTTGTGGTACTATTTTCCAATAGGCAATCCGATATTAAAACAATAAATACTAAACCATAAAATGAGTATATGGAAGACTAACTGAATTCTGATGCTTCCCTTGATGATTATTATGACACATGCTAAAATATTACCCAACATCTAGTTCCCACCTTCTTTCCTGTTAATATAACCTTGAATTTGTTGGAGATAGCAAGGTCCCAGTTTGCTGTTTAAGTATCTCTTGCAACTCAGAATAACCATATGACACAGACAATACTAGTAATTCATCAGCAAAATTCTCATGAGAAGTTGTAAGAAATCTATGACTTCTTGATGAAAGGACAAGGAACAAATGTGATTGTCGCCACTTCTACACCCCTTCTTCTGCCTTGAACATTTTTGTGATGAATACATTTGTAGCAGCCATCTTAAAACCACTGGTTTCAAGCCAGGTTTCCTGATGACACCACTGTGAAGCTGAAAAGCTAGTATTACTAACAGCATATCTCCTGTTATGGTTAAGTGAAAAAGCAGTTGTGTGACTGAAAGATTATTTGGACTTTCTGTTATTCACACATTCTTAATTGCTACAACTATTTCAGATTTTTTTGAAAATTAAATATCCAATGGCAACTTTTATTTTTTCATTTTGGGGTGAACACTGAGCTTATGTTCAGTGTAGCTACTCTGAGTCCAGTGAAGACAAACAAAAGGGGGCAACATTTGTTGAGCTTTTGACAGGAGCCAGGTTAAGCCCTTACAGATGGGTTTATTTAGTCACCTAAGCAACAGTATGAAGCTGGTGCTACTAACAGTCACATTTTAGAGATGAGGATTTTGAGACACAGCAGTGTAAAGTAACCAGTTCACAATCACATAACTAATAAGTGACAGGGGTAGGACTTAATGGACCGAGCTTTATTATATATTTATATATAATATATAGTCATATATATGTATGTATTTATACATATATGCTATACAAATAAGCTTATATGTTATTATATGTATTTGAGTTTGATATTTAGGCATATATTTTTATCATTGGCTATAAAACAATTAGTTAATAGTTTCTCCAGGAAAAAATAAAATAGAGTCCCAAGAAATGCCAAATTTTAGCCTATTAGAATTGAAAATGGCTTAGTAATACAATTTTTATTCTGTTAGAAGCTATTTTAAAGAAAACATGGACAGATTGTTATGAGACCAAATTAGAGGACAACCTGCTAATTAAATGTATTGAACACAGTGTGCTTCTGTTTGTTTTGGAAACCAAATTTTGTGAAAACATTTGGATACAGCCACTGCAGCTGTCAAACGCTTTTCTTGAGTTAGAGATTTCCCCACTGTTATGGGATAATTTCAGTGCATTGTGTACCCAAAAACCTTATGACAATCTGCATTTCAAAGGAAGTTAATTGGCTGCAATCTGCCAGTTCAAACATATACATTACACAAAGATCACATTTAATAGTCAAAGGTCTTTAAATGAATAAGATAACTGAGTTACAATTGATTTTTAAAAAATATTTCACTTTTTATATGTTATTCTACAACACAGATTTTAAAATGCTGGCATCTTTTAAATAATTAATACTCTTGCAACTTCCCATGAGTGCGAGAATGTAATCAATAAAAGCATTAATATGAGCTGGTACTCTTAAAACTTTTTAATGTGGATTTTACATCATTGATACCAATGCCATGACTTTTTTTTTTAACAATTTTGCTGATGGTATATTAAGAATTAAATTAAAAATTTTAAACACGTAGAAATATTCATACCTGTCTGTCTGTCCAGAAAACTTGGGACAGATTTCACACAACCTCAGCATTCAAACAAATTTTTCGCGTATATTAAATGTACAGCCTACTCCATTTAGGTCTCTGCTTAATTTTCACTCTCAGGAAAACCTCCCCTATACCCTGTTTAAAAAGCAACTTCCCCAAATTACCACCTCCTTATCTCTTGCTTCATTTATCAACATAGAACCTAAACTGGTTGTGTGTGTGTGTGTGTGTGTGTGTGTGTGTGTGTGTGTGTGTGTATACTAGTTGTATATTCATAATGGCTTAATCACCTTACATTCATGTAAAACGTGGATATCACAGGGTTTAATGACCATTTCCTCCGAAAGTCTCCCTTTTCCTTCCCTCTGATATTGTGGCTTACTTTGGACAACATTATAAGTACAATTATTTGTCATATTAATTGCCTTTACATAATTATTTTGATAACACAACATCATTGATGCTATGCTGAAAGAAACAAACATTACACTCTTGATGTTTCATTCCACTATAATTTAACTTAGCAAGGACCATACAATTATTATACAAGATTTCATTTTAAAAGTTCACCTTGAGGACTGGAGCAATATTTACTGGCATAACAGTTAAAACACAGGTAGAAAATAATGATTTTTATTCTCTTTTATCTTTCTGTAACTATAATCCAATAAACTGCTTTTATTTTGCAAAGTAGCAAGGAAAAAACAGGAAAGATGATTAACAAGAAAACTTCCTGATGGAAGCTGAAAATTGGCAGATGATGCAAACTATGAGTGTCCCTCAGTAGAGTGAGATGTAAGGCTGATTTAGTACTGAACATCCAACAGGATATCTAATAAAATGTTAGATCTTTTATTTAATATTTAAAATATAAATTCCAGCGGAGAAAAGAGAATTTATTCATTAAAAGAGAGGTTCCACATAGCCACAGCTAAGCTCTTCCTCTCATCTATTGAATCCTGACCCAGAAGAATGGGCCCCCAAATTCCTGTCAAATGGGAAAGATCAACACTTTTAGTCAAATCTGATCATGTGCTTCATGTACTTTGTCATTCCTTTTTGATGTGTTTTGAGCTTCACATTTTATGATAGCTGCTCCTTCCTAATTTATATTTAGGTGTTGTAACCATTTCCTAGTTACATTAAAAATGAGTAATGATTTTACATTTTGCTTGTTTTTAAAAATGTATTTCAATGACTTTTCATTATTTCAGAGATGATGATTAAGATTGAAATTCCTTTGCTCTGATATATTTAACCAAATGTTCATGGGTGTTATTTAATTTAATGCTAGGAAAATGATTTACATGATTTGTCTGCAAATACATTGAAAATGACATAATTTATTGTACTTAGTTTTGCACCATATCTATATTTAATACAGATTGAAGTTGTCTGTATCTTGTGGCATTTAATCAAAATACACACGATATGGTTTGGATGTTTGTCCAAACATCCAAGTCTCATATTACAATGATGATTCCCAGTGTTGCAAGTGGGGTTGATGGGAGGTGATTGGATCCTGGGGTTGGATCCCTCTTGGTGATAAGTGAGTTCTCACTGAGTTCACATGAGATCTAGTTTAGTTGTTTAAGAGTCTGGGATCTTTCCTCTCTCTCCCTTTTGCTCCCTCCTTTGTATATAACATGCCTGCTCCCCCTTCACCTTTCATCATGATTGGAAGCTTCCTGAGACCCTCACCAGAAGAAGATGCTAGAGCAATGCTCATACAACCTACAGAACTGTAAGCCAATTAAAGCTCTTTTCTTCATAAATTACTCAGCCTTGCCAGATGCAGGGGCTCATCCCAGCACTTTGGGAGGCCAAGGCGGGTGGATCACCTGCGGTCAGGAGCTCGAGACCAGCCTGGCTAACATGGGGAAACCCTGTCTCCACCAAAAATATAAAATTAGCTGGGCGTGGTGGCTCACGCCTGTAATTTTAGCTACTGGGGAGACTGAGGCACAAGAATTGCTTGAACCCAGGAAGCAGAGGTTGCAGTGAGTCGAGGTCACACCATTGCACACCAGACTGGGTGACAAAGCAAGACTCCATCTCAAAATAAATAAATAAATAAATAAAAATAAATTACCCAGCTTCAGGTATTTCTTTATAGAAACACAAAAACAGATATACACAACATGAAAATTGATCCTTCTAAGCATTTTAAACTGTTGCTGTTTTTCTTGTTACTTTTATTTTTGTGTTATATAACAATAGCAACGTGAGAGCTAGGGTTTCAGTTTGTTATAGTATCTTGTCACAAATAACACATTGAAAATATTATTTTCATTCCCAGGAATGAAATATCCAGTTAGATGTAATTATCCCTTCATATTGTGTTTTGACAATGCTTTTAAGAAATCGGAAACATGTAGATCTTCAGTTCAAAACCACTTCAGTGGGTAGAAGTATTGACATGTGTTTATCTAATTTCCCCTAAATATTGCTCTCCTAAATGTTGCTCACACATTTATATTCAAGTTTAAAAGTATCTGATTATTGAATTTCAAAGGAAAATGAAGTTATTATTATATTTAATGATTTATAAAAATAGCAATGGAAATACATGTCACCAACATCCATAACGCAATGAACAGGGCGAATACTAGTCAAAAAGCCTTAAAGTTCCTTCCATGTCTTCTGTTCTACAACATAGCATTGTAAACACAAATACTGCAGGAGCCAGACAGGTAATGCGAATGAATAAATTAGGTAAGAACAAACATTAAATTATTCAACTCATTGAGTTGCTATTGAATAGTGCTAATTTAAAGTATGAAGTTGGAGAAAGAAGAGGAAAAGCTCCTGATCCATGAAACATCGTCTTATTTAGAGTTAGGGTTTTAATTTCCAAAAACAAAGTAAATATGCTATTTCAAGGAGGAGACAATGATCAAATATACAATGATGCTGATGAGTCAAAATAAGATTAGAAGTAAGAAAAGGCCATGAGTTTTAGTGATGTGGAGGTCTTTGCTGACTTTGACAAAAATTCAGTCAGAAGCTATAGGGATAAAAATCTACATTGGAGGACAGGCATAGTGACCTCACTCCTGTAATCCCAACATTTTTGGGAGGCTGAGGCGGGCAGATCACCTGAGGTCAGGAGTTCAAGACCAGCCTGGCCAACATGGTAAAACCCCATCTCTACTAAAAATAAAAAATTTAGCTGGGTGGGGTGACCTGCACCTGTAGTCCCAGCTAGTAGGGAGACTGAGGTATCAGAATCGCTTGTACCTGGGAGGTGGAAGTTGCAGTGAGTAGAGATCCTGTCACTGCACTCCAGCCTGGGCGACAGAGAAAGGAATTGGTGTACAGACAATTCTTAAAATGGATCACAGAAATCTGACTGTAGCTAGATGAGTATGCAGAATTAAGACAAGTGTTAAATTTTATGTTTGTATATTGGTAAAATTGATAACAAAAGAGGAGATAATTTCTGTAGTGATGCCGCTGGAGAAAAAGCCAGAAATTGAATCTTAATGCATTTACCAACTTCACTTTGATATCTACCTGTCTGAACTTGAAGAAATCCTGAAGAGAAACAAACTTTTAACAATTATTAAAAGCTTTTGAACATTTGCATTAAGAAAAATGAACATAACCTTTAGAGTCCAAAAATTCCATGGTTGGACTCAGCTCTACTAGCCTTTATTTGTGTGTGACTGGGCAAAATGTGGGCAGGTAATTGAACAGGAAACAGAGGCAGGCCTAAGACAGAAGATGAGACAGTTCATCCACAACAACTGGAAAAAAATAAAATATATATAAATAGAAGCAAACAGTTTGTTAAATCTTGTGGTAGAAGATAGAATGTTCTCTTAATTTTATGGCTGCTTAATATTCCATTTTATGCCTGATTTTTAAAACCAATTTGCTGCTGTTTTATTATAAGAATGTTGTGTTCAATAGTCTTCTAACTAAACCTTCATTTGCACCTTTGATAATTTTATTAGGGCAAACTACTAGAAATCATAGGAGTGAGAAATTCCATTCACTTAGACAACTTTTAGTACAATTTCAGAATTCAAAAAGAGATTGAACCAAATTTCCTTCTTAACAATTTGTAAAAGTGTTTTCTTTCCAAGCATCCTTAAAAAACAATGGTTATCCTGAATAAAGACCAACTTTTGTAAAACTTTAATTTAAAAGTATTTTAGATGTTTTCTGAATGGAGAATTTAATCAGGTTTCTGAACCGTTTTTCCTGAAAAGGATGCTTCATAATTCTATATTTAATATCAGAGGTGCTGTGATCTTGGTCTTAATCTACCATCTCTCATTTTTATATATGGAGATATTATGATGACAATAAAATAAATGGAAAGGCTGGGTGCAGTGGCTCACACCTGTAATCCCTGAACTTTGAGAGGCCGAGGCAGGTGGATCGCCCGAGGTCAGGAGATCGAGACCAGCCTGGCCAACATAGTGAAACCCCCTCTCTACTAAAAGTACAAAAAATTAGCTGGGGATGGTGGCGGGCACCTGTAATCCCAACTACTTAGGAGGCTGAGGCAGGAGAATCGCCTGAACCCTAAGGGCAGAGTTTGCAGTGAGCCGAGATCACGCCTTTGCACTCCAGCTTGGGCAACAAGAGCGAAACTCCATCTCAAAAAAATAAAAAAATAGAAAAACATTTTAAAAGTCACTTCTATATCATCTCATTGTGTTACTGAGTGTTCTTGTTCCCAGAGCTCCCAAGATGGTGGCAGGCCACTTCCAAGATGGTGGCAAGGCTTGTGTTCTTTGACCTGGGGTTCTTGGCCTCACAGATTTCAAGGAATGGAATCTTGGGCCATGTGGTGACTATTATAGCTCTATTAGAAGCCTTGGGTCAGGGAAGAGAACCGTGGAACCCAATGACTAGTGTTCTGCTCGATTAGGATGAACCCGAGCACTTAGCCCTGCAGGAACAATGGCAAGCCTTTAGCCCGACAGGGAGCGGCAATGGGCGCCTTGCTGGATCAGGAGCACAGGGACACCCTGCCAGGGATCTGGAGGGATGAAAGTCAGCAGTAGGTCTGTGACCGTGGCAAACAGCAATGGTGGATGGCGAGCTAAAACTCAGCTCAAGCCGTAACAAACAAGGACCAGAAGAGAGTGCAGTTGCAAGATTTAATAGTGTGAAAACAGAGCTCCCATACAAAGGGAGGGGACCCAAAGAGGGTAGCCAGTTGCCAGCTCGAATGCCTGGGTTTATATCCCGATCATTGTCCCTCCTGCTGTGCTCTCAGGCAACAGTTGATTGGCTATTTCTTTACCTCCTGTTTTTGTCTAATTAGCTTTTAAGTCAGCTCTTTTTACTGATTGGTGGGGTGTGAGCTAAGCTGCAAGCCCAGTGTTCAAAGGTGGATGCAGTCACCTTCCCAGCTAGGCTTAGGGATTCTTAGTAGGCCTAGGAAATCCAGCTAGTCCTGTCTCTCACTTGTATGTGATGTATGTAAAAGCTGAGGATATTATGATGAAAATAAAATATATGGAAAGGCTGGACAGGGTGGCTCACACCTGTAATTCGAGCACTTTGGGAGGCCGAGGCGGGAGGATCACCTGAGGTCAGGAGTTCAAGAAGCTTGGTCAACATGGGGAAATCCCATCTCTACTAAAAATACAAAAATTAGTTGGGCATGGTGATGCATGCCTGTAATCCCAGATAATCAGGAGGCTGAGGCAGGAGACTGACTGGAACCCGGGAGGTGGAGGTTGCCCTGAGCTGGGATCACACCACTGCACTCCAGCCTGGGTGACAGAGGGAGACTCCATCTCAAAAAAAAAAAAAAAAAAAAAAAAAAAAAAAAAAAAAAAAAAAAGAAAAAAAAAAAGGAAAAAGAAAAAAAAAAAAAGCTGAAGACATATATATAGAAAAAAATAAAAATGCAGTTTGTAACTTACTTGAATATCCATTAACTCATTATAAAACCAGTGGCAATAAACCATGGAAAAGAAAACTTTGTTGTTAAGCTCTGTTTCAACTTCACAGTGGTATCATTAAGTTATTGATCTGTTTTGCAAAACAGAAGCCTTTCTGAGATGGTAAAACAAAGACAGTTCTTTATAAATATATGCAAGTAGTTAGAATTGTAATTATGCATGATTTCAGTTATTTTAAGTACTCGAACAAACTGAAAAGGGATTTGAGAACCAGCTCTTTTTGTTTTAGAGTTTTCTTAATAATTAGATATAAAGTAACTATTTTGGATTATGATCTGGGGAATAACTTTGGGGCATAGTGATTATAATTTCTTTAGATCAGGGTGTTTAAGAGGCCATTATAAAAGCTCATAGCATAAAAATAGGTAAAGAAGAAGTTAAAATATTACGCTCTCAGAGACATCAATCACAAGAAAACTTATGCCAAGTAAAGTGATACATTGCTGAATTTGTATGTTATGTGAGGAATTTCAAGAGGAAACATTTGCATATTCTGAATTGCTAGCATGTAGTTTCAGTGTTGAGGATATAGTGTCTAGTACCTGTTAACTGGAGTTGGCTGCATCTAAAAATTTGTTTCACTTGTGAAATTTTAAAGTCATTTTCATGTTGTTGTTGTTGTTGTTTCTACAAATCTCTGAGTCATAGATAGGAAAATAACATTTTTTAATGTCCCCTTGCTAAGCAATCCCTGGTTACCTTTGCACATGATATCACTTATAATGTGTTAACTCTTGCTTTAGTTTGAATGGATTCTCATCTCACAAATAAGGAAACCGAAAACTCTGGAAAACTAAATGATTTTACCCACTGCACACACTTAATCATCAGTGCTGATATTTGAACTCCATAGCAGAGCTGATATTTGAACAAAAGTTTGTTGAAAACTAAATCCCATGTTCACGTTTTAAAGTGTGAAGCTACGTATCCAAGAAGTTGTTTTAATTTGTGTTAAGGTATTTTTCAGTCTCACATGGAAATAAACTACAACTTGAATATAGTATTTTACAAATGTTTCTAGATTTTATAGGGCACTGATATTTAAACCTCTAATTAGGTACATGCATATCTCAAAATATAGTCCACTACTGGCATCAAAATAAAATAAAAAAAAAAAGTCTTGGAATTATGTTGCTTTGCTTTCTTCTTTAGTCACATTATAAGCAAGTACCGCCATTTTCTAAGAAATAGTTTAATTTTCTCTCTCTTCCTATTCCCCTAGTTTCCCATTTTCAACTTTCAAATTGTTTTTCTCTCTCTCTCCTTTTCTCAATCTCCCAATTCCTCACTTCCTACTTATTCCTTGAGAAATGAAAATATAGCCTTTTATCTCTCCTTCAGCAGACACTCCCTACAAGTTAAGTTCATCTAACTATGTGCTTAGGAGCTTCAGAAAGGAATTCACCCACCAGGAGGTTGCCTTGAGAGATTACAGCTGATTTCTAGGAATCTGTCTCCCATCAGATTCTATCCCTGAAGAGTTTTCGGTGTAGTCCTGCCCATGACACTCCCAGGAGTCACCAGCTCAACTACCCACTAGATAAGGTACCAGAGCTAGCATGGAGACCCTCCCTTGCTTACTTCCTCCCCTGCCATTTAAAAGTGCCTGTTTTCTGCTCCAAAAGCAAAGCAGTACACTTAAGGCTAGGCTAGATGGCAGTGCTTCTTCCACTAAGCTAGCTTAGGAATAAATCATTTTCTTTATACCAGACTTTTGTCTGTTAATTGGACTCTGCAACTGGTGAGCGACTAACCTGCATTTCAGTTAAAATTTCTCCCTGGAGTCATAGCTCCAGACATGCTGAACCATTTCTAGTCACTTAAACATGCCTGGATCTCACCAACGTATCTTTGCCCTAGACCTGAAACAGTACCCTGTCTTCAATGTCAAGCATATTCCTCTACCAACTGTTACTCACTCTTTATTTTACCTTTCTACACAAAACCTTCTGTGACACTTACAAGTTGAGAGTAGTCTCCTTGTTTTTGAATCTATAACATTCTAGATTCACCTTCTTGTACCATTTAATATTCTGTGTTTTAATTGTCCACTTGCCTTTCAGTCTTTCAGTCTTTCTCACTAGACTTCAAAGACACTGAAGGGTGGAATGCCTTTTAGTTCTGATTCCAGTCTACTTCGTTGAGGCCAACTATATAAGTGAGATCACACACACACACACACACATTCATATTCACATATGTGAATAATTCAAACATATTTACCTGCAAAAATAAAAGTAAGTAAATAATTCTCTCTGTTAATAGTTGCATGTAAACACATAAAGGACTCCAAATTATCTAGCAGCAGACTTTTCAATGGAAACAATATGGAACAGAAGAAAATGGCAGAACATATTCAAAATGCTGGGAAGAAAAAAAAAACCTGTGAACTGAGAATATTGTACCCCAAAATGCTATCCATATAACATATCCAATAAGAGATTATGCCCTAGACAAGCAATAGCTGAGGGAATTAACCACCACCAGACTAATCTTACAAGAAATGCTAGAGGGAACTCTTCAATCTGATGGAACAGTACACTGACAGGGTACTGTGACTCCTGTCTACAATTCCAGTGCTTTTGGAGGCCGAAACAGGAGGGTTGCTTGAGCCCAAGAGTTTGAGACCAGCCTGAGCAATATAGGGAGACTCCATCTACAATATAGGGAGACCCCATCTACAAAAAAATTAAAATTAGAAATTAACCAGGCATAGTGAAGTGCACCTGTAGTCCCAGCTACTTGGGAGGCAGAGATGGGAGGGTCACTGGAGTCCAGGAGATCGAGGCTGCAGTGAGCTATGATTGTGCCACTGCACTCCTTCCTGAGCAAAAGAGAACTTATATGTAAAAAATAAACAGAAAAAAAAGACACCAACATTCAAAAAGAAAACATTAAAAGGTATAAAACCCAAAAGCTAAAGTAAGTACACAAACTCACAATACTCTAATACTGTAATTGTCATGTTAAATCCACTCAAATCACCAGTAGGAAGTCTACAAGAAAAATCTATTAAAAATAATAATAACTTCTATAACTTATTACGAGATTGGCAACATAAAAGTCATTAATTGAGACAGCAAAAGTCAAAATGTGGGTGGGTGGGGAGTTAAATTGTAGAGTTTTAGTTTTCTCTTTTGTATGTTTATATTATCTTCTTTGTAACCGAAGAATAGTTGTCAGCCTTTTAAAATAATTCATCATACCTATAAGATGATTTTGAAAGCCCTGTGATAACAAAAGCAAAAGCATACTACTATGTTTTATTTTTACTCAGTAAAATTTAAAAGAAACAAACTAAAACATATTGTAAAGGAATTAACCCCAAAGGAAGACAGTAAGAAGAGATAAAAGGAAGAAATAAGGCAGTAGTAAGTCCTTATCCATCAATAATAACATTGAATGTAAACAGATTAGGTTCTATGATTTAAAAACACAGATTTTCTGAATGGATTAAAAGCAACAACAAAGACTCAACTATATGCTGTTTACACGAAACCAGCTTAACCTATAAAGACACACACAGACTGCAAGCGAAGGGATGGAAAACAATATTCCATGCATCTGGAAACCAAAAGAGAGGAGAAATAGCTATATTTATATGAAATAAAATAAATGAGAACTCAAACTGCAAGAAAACAAAACAAAAAAGGTCAGTATATAATGAGAAAGATACCAATTTAGCAAGAATAGATAATAATTTAACAAATATATACTCACCCAACAGGAGAGCCAAACATATAAAACAAACATTAATATAGATGGACATATAGACTGCAATACAATAATAACTAGGGACATCAACATTCTACTATCATTAATAGAGAGATTATCCAGAAAAATATCTGCAGAGAAATATTAAAGATATAGCACGTTATAGACCAAATGGACCTGAGATTTACAGAACATTTCACTCAATTGCTGCAGAATAAATATTCTTCTCATTGGCCCATGAAACATTCTCCAGAATAGACCATATACTCATGGGAGGCCACTAAACAAGTCTCAGAAATTCAAAAATTTGGAGGAGGAGGAGGAGTAGGAGAAAAAATTCATATCAATATATTTTTTAAACTAAATGAAATAAAACCATAAGTCAATATCAACAGGAATTTTTTAAACACTATGAACACATGGAAATTAAGCAACATTCTCCCAATCAATGTGTCAATAAAAAAAAAGAAATTTAAAATAAATTATTGAAATAAGTAAAAATGGAAACACAACATACAAAAATCTATGGGATGTAGCAAAAGCCGTTCTAAGAAGGAATTTTACAGTGACAAACAACTACATTAAAAAAGTAAACAGATAATCAATAAACAATAAAATAATTCACCTCAAGGAACTGGAAAAGAAATAACAAATCAACCCCAAAATTAGTAGAAAGAAAGAAACAATAAACATTAGAACAGAAATGGATGAAATTGAGACTAAAAAATACAAAATATTAATACAATGAAAAGTTGTTTTATTAAATAAATAATTAAAATAGATAAACTTGTAGCTAGACTAACTGGTAAAAAAAATAACAGCTACAATAATATTTAAGGAATGTGCAATATAAAAAGCCATAAGTGGTAAAATAAAAAATTCAAAATCAGGGGATGAGTGGAGTAAAATGTAGAATTGTGTTTTTTTCGAGAAGAAAAAATCAAAGTTAAGTTGTTATTAGCTTAAATTAACCTATTATTTTGATCAGCCTCATGGTAATCACAAAACAAAACTTTATAATAAATACACAAAAATAAGAGCAAATAATCACAACATGCCACTAGAGAAAAATCAGCCACAAAGGCAGCAACAGAGGAAAAAAAAGAAAGACTAAAGGATTGATAAAACAACTATAAAACAGTTCACAAAATTACAGTACTGTAAGTTATTATCTATTATTATTTAGCTTGAATGTAAATGGATTAGATTTGTCCAATCCAAAGATGTGCAGCGACTGAACGGATAAAGGAAGACCCAACTAAAAGTTGCCTACAAGAAACTCACTTCACCTGGAAGGACACACATAGCTTATAAGTGAAAGGATAAACAAAGGTATTCCATGCAAATGGAAAGCAGAACAGAGCAGCATTAGCTAAACTTATATCAGATAAAACAGACTTCAAGTCAAAAACTCTAAAACAAGACAAAGAAGGTCATTATATACAGGTAAAATAGGTCAATTTAGCAAGAAGATATAACAATTGAAAATATATATATTCACCCAACATCAGGGCACCTAAATAGATAAAGCAAATATAATAGATATGAAGAGAGAGAGAGACTGCATTAAAATAGGGGTAGCAGATTTCAACACCTCACTTTCAGCAATAAACAGATCATTTAGAGAGAAAATCAATAAAGAAATATTAAACTACACACTAGACCAAATAGACCTTACAGGCATATAAGGAACATTATAAGGAACATCCAACAGCTTTAGAATACATATTCTTCTCAGCTTCTCATGGAAGTTTCTCCAGAATAGGTACTAAGGCCACAAAAACAAGTCTTAAAAAATTTTAAAAGATTGAAATCAAATCAAGTATTTTTTCTGACAACAAAGGTATAAAACTAGAAATCAGTAACAGAAGGGAGTTTGAAAATTCACAAATATATAAAATTAAACAACATTATCCAAACAACCAATGGGTTAATAAAACATTTAAATGGAAATTTTAAAATCCTTAGGACAAACAAAATTGGAAACACAGCATACTAACACTTATGGGATTCAGTAAAAACAATAGTAAAATGGAAATTTATGGCGATAAACAGCTACATCAGAAAAGAAGAAAGTTATCAAATCAAGAACCTAATGTTGCACCTCAAGAAATTAGAAAAATAGGAACAAACTAAGCCTCAAATTGGTAGAAGGATGGAAGTAATAAAGATATGAGCAGAAAGAAATGGAGACCAGAAAGATAATATCAATGAAATTGAGCTGTTTTTTGAAAGATAGACAAAATTGACAAACCTTAACCTAAACTGAGGAAAAATGCCAGAAAGCCCAAGTAAATAAAATCAGAAACAACAAAAAAAGGAGACATTATAATTCATATCACAGAAACACAAGAGATTACAAGAGGCAATTATATGCCAATAAATTGGTAACATAGAGATGGATAAATTATTTGACGCATACAACCTATCAAGACTGAATTATGAGGAAATAGAAAATTTAACAGACCAATGTGTATAATGAGATTGAATGATAATAAAAAGTCTTCAATTAAAGAAAAAGCTTAGAACCTGATGACCTGACTGCTGAACTGTATCAAACATTTAAGGAAGAATTAGTACCAATTATTTTCAAACTTTCCCAAACATTGAAAATTGGGGAATAATTCCAAGCTCATTTTGCAAGACTGGCATCACCCTGATTCCCAAGGCAGACAAGGACACTACAAAAAAAGAAAACTACAGTCCAATCTTTCTGGTAAATATAAATGCAAAAATCCTCAAAAAAATGTTAGCAAATCAAATTCAACAGCACATTAAAAAGATCATTCACCATGATCAAAGGGAATTCATCAGAGATTCACAGATATTTCAACATATGTAAATGAGTAACAGGATATATTACATTAAAATAATGAAACATAAAAACAATATGATAATTTTAATAGATGCAGAAAATACATTTGACAAAATTCAACATCGTTTATGATAAAAACATTTAAAAAATTAGGTACAGAAATAACTTGTCTCAACACAACAAAGGCCGTATATGAAAAACCCACAGCTAATATCATACAGAATAGGGAAAAGCTGAAAACTTCTCATTTAAAATTGCAGCAAGACAAAGATGTCTAGTCTGGTCATTTCTATTTAATATAGCACTGGAGATCCTAGCCAGAATGATTAGGAAAGAGAAAGAAATAAAAAGCATCCAAATTGAAAATGAAGCTGTTAAACTGACCTGGTTGGCAGACAACATTTTCTTATATATAAAAAACTGTAGCGGCTTCACCAAAAACTGTTACAACTAATAAATAAATTCACTAAAGTTGCAGGATTCAAAATCACCATAAAAAAATCAGCAACACTTCTATAAACCAACAGCAAACTCTCAGAAAAAGTAATGAGGAAAACAAATTTTATTTACAACGACAACAAGTACTTAGTAATAAATTTAATCAAGGAGGTGAAAGATCTCTATACTGAAAACTATAAAACATTGACAAAAAATATTGAAGACAAAAATAAATCAAAAGATAATCCATGCTAATGGATTGGATAATTAATATTGCTAAAAATTTCATAGTACCCAATGTGATATACAGTTTCAACACAATCTGTATCAAAATACCAATAGTAGTCTTCACAGAAATAGAAAAAAAATCTTAAAATTTGTACAGAACCATAAAAGACCCCAAATAGAGCAATCCTGAGCAAAAAGAACAAAACTAGAGGCATTGTACTTCCTGACTTTAATAAACTACAAAGCAATGGTAACGACAGCATGATACTGGCATAAAAACAGGCCATAGGCCAATGGAGCAGAACAGAGAAGATCTAAATAAATCCATGTACTTACAAACGACTTTCAACAAAAAAATCCATGAACACACAATTAAAAAAAAAAAAAGACAGTTCTTCAATAAATCGTGTTGGGAAAATTGGATATCCTCATACAGAAGAATGAAATTAGGCAGCTTTCTTATAACACATAAATACTCAACTCAAAATAGATTAAAAAGTTAAATGTAAGACCCAGAACTATGAAACTATTAGAAAAAAATAAGGAAAATCTATATGACATTGGTTGGGGCAATGATTTTTTGGATATGTTTCCAAAAACACAGGCAACAAAAGCAAAAATAGACAAATGGCATTATGTCAAATATCAAAGCTTCTATACAGCAATGAAAACAATCAAGAGTGAAAACATTACCTACAGAATGGGGAAAAAAATGTGCAAACTATATATGTGATAAGAGATTAATATCCAAAATACTTAAGGAACTAAAAAAACTAAATAGCAAGTAAACAAATAACCCAGTTTGAAAATGAACAAAGGACCTGAATTGTTGTTTCTCAAAAGAAGATATACAAATGGTCAAATATATAAACAAGTTCAACATCAGTAATAATCATGCAAATGAAAATGAAAGACACAATGAGATATCAACCTCATACCTATTAGAATGGCTATGACAAGATGAAAAGTAAGTATTGGCAAGGATGTGAAGAAAAGGGAACTCCCACACACAGTTGGAATGTAAATTAGTACAAACAGTATGGAAAACAATGTGGCGTTTCATCAAAAAATTAAAATAGAACTCTCACATGATCCAGGAATGCTGATATTGGACATATATCCAAAGAAAATGAAAGTATTATGTTGAAGAAATATCTACACTGGCATGTTTATTTCAGCATTACTCACAACACCACAATATGAAATCATCCTAAGTGTTCACCAACAAATGAATGGATAAAGAAAATATGGCACAACGAAATACTATTCATCCATTACAAAGAAAGTCCGGGCCTGGCACAGGGGCTCACACCTGCAATCCCAGGACGTTGGGAGGCTGAGGTGGAAGGATCTTTTGAACCCAAGAGTTCAAGCCCAGCCTAGGCAATATATGGAGATTTTATCTCTACAAAACATTTAAAATTAGCCAAGCATAGTGTTGCATGCCTATAGTCCCAGCAACTTGGGAGGCTGATGTGTGATGATTGCTTGAGCCCAGGAGGCAGAGGTTGCAGTTAGCCAAGACTATAACACTTCACTCTAGCCTGGGCAGCAGAGTGAGATCCTGTGTATTAGCCCATTCTCATGCCGCTATTAAGAAATACCCAAGACTGGGCAATTTATAAAGAAAAGAGGTTTAATTTACTCACAGTTCCACATGGCTGGGGAGGCCTCAGGAGACTTACAATCATGGCGGAAGGCGCCTCTTCACAGGGTGGCAGGAGAGACAATGAGAGCCAAGCAAAGGGGGAAGTCTCTTATAAAATCATCAAATTGCGTGAGAACTCACTCATCGTCTGGAGAACAGCATGGCAGAAACCGCCCCCATGATTCAATTATCTCCACCTGGTCCTGCCTTTGACACGTGGGGATTATTACAATTCAAGGTGAGATTTGGGTGTGGACACAAACACAGCCAAATCATATCACCCTGTCTAAAAAATAAATAAATAAATAAATAAATAAATAAATAAATAAAAAACCGGAAGGAGGAGGAGGAGGAGGAGAAAAAGAGAAAAAGTCCTGTCATGACAACATGGATGAACCTGGGAGGAAATAATGTTAAGTGAAATAAGCCAGGCACAGAATGACAAATACTGCATAATTTGACTCAGGTGGAATATATTACAATTATCTTACGGAGGTAGAGAGTAGAATGGTGGTTACCAGGGACGGGGTTGTTTGAGAGCAGAGAGGGTGTTGGTCAAATGATACAACATTTCAGTGAGATAGGAGGAATAAGCTTAAGCGTTCTATTGCACAACATTGTGACTATAGTTTCAAAATACTGTAATTTTGGAAAAGGCTAAGATAGTGGAAATGAAGTGTTCTCACTTAAAAAATCATAATCATGTGAGATAATGAATATTGCAAGTAAGTAGATTTAGTCATTCCACAGTGTACATATACCTCAAAATAATATGTTGTGCATGGTAAATGTGTAAAATTTATGTCAATTTAAAAGTATATAAACATTCTAAAATTCTCAAACATTTCCAACAGGAAATACATTTCTGTCTAGGAACCAAAGGTGGAAGCTGGAGTCATCTCATTTACCATCATTTCTAGTGGCCCAATGGGGGACTTTATGCTTTTTGTCTCCACAACTCTTGACTCTGTCAGGTCAAAAATCCTGATCTCCAAAAGGAAACTACTTTCATCAGTAATTACAAGACTCAACTACCATCTTGACACAAAAGACATCTTAGATGGAAAAGTCATCTATGTATAAGAAACAGAATCATCCTCAGGCAGCAGTAATAAACCCTGATAGGAGGATGTAGAGCTACTTCACATCCTCCTATTTGGGTGCAGAAAAGAATGTTACACATTTGGGTGTAGAAAGGAATGACCATTCTACTGCCCAATCCCTTTGGCCCATGGCTCTATTTTATTTCTCCGTAATGATGGGCTAGATGTTTCTGATCATGACTTACCTCATCTCTCTCAGCTTGATCCCTTGCCTAATGAAAAAAATAAAATCTTCTTGCTCATCTTTTTCAGTTGCTTACTCTGTAATTCATCATAGGTTCCCAGTAAATAAAATGAAACCAGTTGTTACACTTGGGTGTTTCTTGAAATATTCATGACCAATTATTACCATAAATACATAGCAATAACAACCATGTTCTGAGAAGAGCTGAGTAACCAGGAGTCAGACCTCTCTGAAAAGGTTCAGCATGCAAGTTACTAAGGCCAAAAGGTTGGGTAGCTGAGGGTGTTTGAAATCTAGAATGGACAGAGGAGGAAGGAGATAATTAGTATCATTTTTAGCCCTGAGACAAGCTGTAATTTGTCTAATTTTTATCTTATTGTGTACCCCTAGAAAGAAGGTGTATCGATAGCTTGAATTAAGGTTCTAGCTCTGACACTTAACTTGTCCTGTGCTTTTTGACAAAATAGTCTCTCTGGACTGCTTCCTGAATTAATATGGAAAAGTGGATCCAAATGCTACAATTGTAGATTCACCATTCATATCTTTTTTCAAAGACACATTTGCTGCACAGCTGCAGTTAATTTAGTCAAAAGACAGCCTCCATCTGCCAGCCATTTTAGGATATGCATAAAGCTGCCTTGCCTCGGGAAAGCCACATCCAGTGACTGAGGGAGCCTAGGGTATATATAAACTGAGCCATTTCAGTTTTCTGGAGGACACAGTAGTAAGCTACACTAACTGCAACGTACCCCATCAAATTAGTCATGTAATTGACCGTTCTACTGCCCAGTCTCTTTGGCCAGTGGTTCTTATCATTTCATTTTTCAGCAATGATAGACTAGGTGTTTCTGATCATGACTTAACTCACCTCTCTCAGCTTGATCCCTTGCCTAATGAAAAAAATAAAATCTTCTTGCTCTCCTTTTTCAGTTGCTTACTCTGTAATTAGTCATAGGTTCCCAGAAAATATAATAAATTCCAAGTGACTCTATTTAAGCTAAGTCTTTATCTGCTTTTTCACAGATAAAGTCTGTCATAACTACATACCACCTAATTGGTATATTCTTATTTAAGTATATTAGATTTCCTGGCATTTCCCATTCATTATCACTCATTCATATTAAAGTGCGAAAATAATTAGTTTTGTTGATTAGAAAAATATTATTCCAGATCCAATAAATCTATTCTAACATAGAGAATATATTACTTATAAGTTTAATTGGTATTTATACACATATACACAATATTGGGGTAAATCTGGCAAATATACATATAAGCTACTTGTGTCGTGATATGAGGGAAGCTATGTATAGCATATATCCTACTTAATATCACTGCATAATATCAAAACCTCCATATTTTGTTCACCTATCATAAATCTTATTTTTATAAATGCACTTAGAATAAACAAAGGTATAAATCATTTATCTTATTCCTTTTTACCTGCACTTCTATTTTTTCTCTATATTTATATAGAATACTCATCTTTGACTTCATTTTTTAAAAGTTTTTAGTCAATGCTTAATATATCACATAGTTCTTAAGCTTTGTCCTTTTTACTTATCTTTCATGCCCCAAAATTGCCAAGTAACCCCAATGCTTAATGGGATATACACAGAAAACCAATAAATAAGGCACCACTGTCCAGGAGTTCATGACTCAAATAAAAAAGGGTTAACTTAGCTCCTCGTTTAATTTGACTTTGACTCAGATTTTCATCCAAAAATGATCTTCTTAAGAAATACTGAGGCCGGGCGCGGTGGCTCAAGCCTGTAATCCCAGCACTTTGGGAGGCCGAGACGGGCGGATCACAAGGTCAGGAGATCAAGACCATCCTGGCTAACATGGTGAAACCCCGTCTCTACTAAAATACAAAAAACTAGCCGGGCGACCTGGCGGGCGCCTGTAGTCCCAGCTACTCGGGAGGCTGAGGCAGGAGAATGGCGTGAACCCGGGAGGCGGAGCTTGCAGTGAGCTGAGATCCGGCCACTGCACTCCAGCCTGGGCGACAGAGCAAGACTCCGTCTCAAAAAAAAAAAAAGAAAGAAAGAAATACTGAAAGTTGCTGTAAATAGATGATTTATATTTTTACATTTTCATTTGTTTATCTTTCTTTTGTTTATTTTATCTAAAAAGAACTAACCAGTTAGTCTTTATTAGAAAGGAAGAAAAGATTCATGAATCACCATTTTAGTCTCCCCAAATTGGAGTCATACCATTTAAGGACCTGTTAACTAATTGAAAATGGAATGTATATCTCAAAGACCTCTTTTCTCTGTGATCCAAGTTCCAAACAGCAAAGAAGATGTGAGCAGGTAGTTTAATGTTGTCAGTGTGACTTTCCAAGTCAATCTCTCTTTTTCAAGCAAATAAATAATAGTTTTTTTGTTTGTTTTTGAGACAGAGTCTTGCTCTGTCGCCCAGGCTGGAGTGCCGTGGTGGGATCTCAGCTCACTGCAACCTTCACTTCCCTGGTTCAAGCAATTCCCCTACCTCAGCCTCCTGAGTAGCAGGGATTACAGGCGCATGCCAGCATGCCTGGCTAATTTTTGCGTAATTTTGGTAGAGACAGGATTTCCCCATGTTGGCCAGACTGGTCTCACACTCCTGACCTCAGGCAATCCGCCCACCTTGGCCTCCCAAAGTGCTGGGATTACAGGTGTAAGCCACCGTGCCCAGTCTAATAAGAGCTTTTCTTAGTTGCTGATGTCTGTCTTGAGTGCTTTGAAATGGAACCTGCTTATTCTTATATACTCAGTCTTTGTTTCCCTATCCTGCCTCTTCCCCTGTACATAGAAAATTTCATTTAGCCATCAAAATCTATCACTCTGCTCTCTTCTCTTGTCAAGGACTTGAAGCTTCATGTGAGGTTAAGAGTAGGATAAAGACAACTGCTACTGTCATAAAATTTATTTTACTTAATTTTGGTCTCAGAGTTTTTATGGGAAGTAGTGGTCCCCTGATAACAATGCTGATCAAATGTCAAGTTTTTTGCTGGTTAGTAAATAAAAGTTCAAAAGTCTTACCAGGGAGCCTGGCTCTGTTAGCCTTGCCAGATCCCCTGTACTATACTGTACAGAGAGTAGGAGAAGAAGGCATCATTAAATTTAGATCCAGCAGAAGGCAAAAGACAGGGGTAGATGCTTGCATTCCAATTGACCTTCTGGTATGGAGATAAAAATTCTGATCCAAATAGCTGCACATATTGAGTTTGTTTTTACAGCAGTAGTTGAATGTGCATAGAATTATTTGCTTTTTTCAGTTGATTATGATACTGCCCAATAGTGTACATATTCAGAATGGCTGGAATTGAGCCTGTGAAAATGGATTTAAAAGAAACACCAAGCTTTAATGAAATGCAAACCTCCAATATCAGATCCTTTGTGCTCTACTTGCTTTAGCTAAATAGCGACAAATATTTTGGAATGCATCATTTTAGAATGAAGCAGGCACTTTAGCAGTATAAATGATTATGAACAACTTAGAACACCAAATTTACAACAATACAGTATGTCATCCTATTGTTAGATTAATTTTGTTTAATTTTTTAATCTACAAAATAGAAATTGTATTCTTTGTTCTAACTGTCTGAGAAGTCTTTCAAGAATCAAAAGGATGGATATCCAAAGTACCCTTTGACCTACAGAATGTCTGATATCACATTAGTAATAAGATGGGATAACAAAAATGCCTTTGATACGAATCTAGTGTTAGTTTAGAAGCAGTTTTGTAATATTCCAGAATTTTAAAATTCAAATGACTTTTTAAGATTATTTGTCATGGTTAATTTTCTTATTTTTGTCTTTGAAGATTTTGGACAGTGTGAGGGTAACTATTGCTCAAATTCATGTATAAAATAAACCTAGAATTTAGTTCTTCAGATACCCAGGCCTGTTCTCTCTCGAGTATTCCTATTTTGTTCACAAAAGTCTACACATATTGTGTCTGGACCATTATCTTGTGACCTTGTGACCACACACACATATGCACGCACACACACACACACACATCTTGGTGACAAAAACAAGCTTTGTTCAAAAATAGTGATGCTATTTCCTACTATTTATCATTATCTTCTGCTACATAAAACTTGTCTCCAATCTGCAGAGTGATTTTTTAAAGTTTTCTTTTTTCTCAATTGTTGGTGTTTTTTTCTCTTATTATCGTGGGAAACAATTAGCATAAGATCAGCGGTATTGTGTTTACTTTTATACTTACAAGTATCCCCAATTATTCGTCAATTCTAGCTGACATATACAGCGTAAAAATAATAGTGATATAAATGAAAATAACTAGAGTAATAAGTTATGACTATGGAGTCTTTACATCTTTTTTCATATATAGCTCTCATTACAATTGTTTGAGGAAAAATTTATTGCTCACAGTTGACAATCGAAAAAGTAAAGCTTGGAGAATCTGTGACTTAGCACAGTTCTTAGACTTAGATAGTGGCAACAACCAGAAATCAATACTTGAGAAAGTAAAGTTTGATCACGTTCCACACCTCCCAATTGCTTTTTTTGTTGTTTGTTTTTCAGGATCTTAGTATGTTTACACCCCTCTCCTCTGCAAATGAAGTTTTCTTATGTAATTTGGACTTTAATGCTTGAATTTAGTTAGTGAAAACATAGAAAAATGCAGAATACTAAACTGTATTGAGATAATATAATCAATTCTCTTCTCCAAGTAATTTTAATATTAAATGCTACATAATTTATATCCTGTTAATCCCAACATGATTTTGTTGCTATAGACAGCTTTGAAATACAGTGACTAAAATCTTATTTTATTAACTGTGAACAGTTAATGATCCAAGTCCCTTGCTTTACTGACATAATGGTCCTCCAGAGATCCATTTCCTTCCATCAACCCTGGCCTTGCCTTCAGACATTGAAACAAATTATTTTGTGTTTTCTCTAATGTACCATAACTTGGTCTGTGACTACAAGTTTTAATTTTCAATTCAGCCAGATTTCATTTCGGGTTCAATCTAGTAAAGAAAGTTGATTAGCAAGCATGACCATAGTTTCTAAGAATAAGATATCTCTAGTAGATATTCTTAAGACCTTAGAAAAACACCAAATTTGAACTAAGTTCCACTCTTGCAAGGTTAATTACACTTGTCCTTTTAAATAATCTGACACCAATGTACTACTTTAGTGATGTTCTCTACCACTCAGAAACATTTTGTCTTTTTGTTTGATGTTATTAGACTACTACCCTCTAACCTTTTGTAATTCACTTTTTCAATTGATATACATTGTTTATAAAATAGCACATCAGTTACTATTATAGGTTAATTTTGAAATAAGCAAAACTTTGTGGTGTGTGTGCATGTGTGTGTGTGTCAGCACATGAGAGAGAGAAGGAGAGAGAGAGAGTTGAAAAGAGATAGTGAAGGGAAACTCGGGTTAATCCTAACTAGCATGCTTGGCTTGGAATCAGGGTTTGATTAATTCTGATGGGTTAGATTTACTTGTGATAAAATTTAGCTTAACTTGTGTGAGTTACAAGTGCCTGAGGAACTACAGTTTTCTATAACAGCTTTTGCAATGGCCTGCTTTTCATTCATACCATACATAAGTTGCTAACCTCAAACCCATCCTCCTCCCAGTAAGCCTGTTTCATATAGTGAAAATGCTCCTGTCTATTCATAGCTTATTTCAGTTCTGATCATCGAGTGTCTTAATTATGCTTAGTTTCTAAATTACATGTTGCCAGCATAAAAAATAATCTTCCAAAATTCATTCCATAAAATCTACAAAAAGAACCTGAAATAGCTTAGGAACCTGAAATAGCTCTGTTTACCAATTCCTCTTAAACATTTGCTAGTAAGTCAGTAATGATAGTTTTGGTAAAATTTGAGAACATGCTATTGAATTGCACCTTTTCTCCATTTATTAACGTTAAGTGTTTTAATGCTATCATTTGTGAAGACAGACCTTGTCTCTACCTGATATTAGGTCAAACACAATATAAAGAGGATATCTGAAAACAGAATAAATATTCTAAAATTGAGTATCTTTTTTTTTTAAAGATATTTTTCTTGGCACTGATAACCACTGAAACAGAAAGGTGCTTTAAAATTTCTGAAAATTGTGGGTTTTAGCTAGGTTCTATGTTTAAAGTCAGGGTTTATTTAACTACTCTGAATAATTTGGCAGACGATTTAGACTAAGTGTGGTATAAGGAGTCCTGTAACTTCCCATCCACATTGAAGGTGAGTATAAAAGCAGAATGCATGAGAGAGAATGAATTTGGAGGCTTTGGATGGAAAGAACATACCTTTCCTCTGAAAGTCATGCTAACAAGCTATGGGAGCCTGGGTGTATCCCTTCTGCCAGCTACTGGATGCCCAGTCCCTAAACTCCATTAGAAAATAAGACATAAAGTTTCCTAGAGTATGATAAATAATCTGTATTTTCAGTTTCAGCAAGGGATATCATATACATTTTCCTGTAGGAATTATTCTACGAATTGTAGTCAAGGGTGGTCAAAGTAGTAATGGCAATGCAGAAAGTACAGATCGGATAGGTTCAATAGATTGCTTTAGCTGAAGCAAGCCTTCCCATTTTACATATCTCATTGTCTTTCAGAAAACCATGTTTTCACAAAGAGATAGAAGCATCACCCAGTGTGTAGAAAGCTGTTTTCTCACCAGAGGCAATATGAATCATTGTTATTATTATCTTCAGTCATCACCATCCTCCTCCTCCTCCTCATCATCATCTTCAAGACTAACATTTACTAGATGGTGCTACATTCCAGGCACTCTTCTGAGTACATTACTTGCATTTATTCATTTGGTTGTCACAACATTTCTTTTAGGTACAAAATATTTTATATTCATATTACAGAAGGCGACACTGAAACAAACTAACATGCAAACATTTTTATACTAATTGCTGTATTCAAAATTCAAAAATATTCCATCTAACTCAAGACTCTTCGTAATGAAATTCTTTTCTTTCAGTAGTAGTTTTCAAATTAGACAGAAATAGGCTAAAATAATAAATCTTCCATTCATTAATCTGAGGACTACAGTCAAGTAAGAGATATAGTAAGTCTCAGTTTCCTCATTTATAAAATGAAGTATATAATATTACATATGTATGTCATAAAGTTGTGACTTTTAAAGAAAAAGAGTATGCAGAATGCTTTATATAATGTCTGAGAGTGAGAGTTAACCTTAGGAGACCAAAGTAATGATATTTGTAATTAGTATGTGTGTGTGTGTGTGTGCATGTGAATGTGTCCTGGGCGTGTGTGTATGTGAATAGGCCAAGTAACAGTATTAATAAAATTTGATGTTTCCTTAGAGATTAATTTAAGCACTCTGAAAATCATGTTGATTGATCAGCAGTCAGGAGACTTTTAATTGAAGTGCTTAATTCATTTAGCTAATGGGATAAGCAATACCAGAAGACGTAAGAAATGAAACTGTCAGGGGTCCCGATATTTCATGAACTTAATTTTGTTTCAGAAAACCACAACTATTTTTTCAATCATTTTGGTCTTACTTCCCATTCTTATTCTTCCCCACCTCATTTTGTTTCCTTTCATTGTAAGGAAGAATTTTCAGGAATGAAATCTGAGAAGCAGTGAACAGATCAAGGCATTTCCTCTACCCCCTCTTTATATAAATACATGATATTCTAGAGGTAAGAATCCCACAACCCCCACCCCTCTAGCCTCTCATTGCAGGTTTTCTCACAAGTGTTTGTTGGGCTATGATTGTAAAGGAGTTTTGAGGTATCTTCCCACCTAATACAACATACAGCACATGCATCATTGACTCTGTGTTACATTGTATTATTCTGCAATGTTTGCACACTATTAATTTGACAAAGATTACAAAGCCAATCATATCCATGACATTATGTTACCATCAAAAACTGCTGAATGGCTCTGTCTCAGGATGAGTTCAGGCAGAGGTTACTGAATACACTAGATCAGTGTGAATGAAGGAGTGGGCATATATTTAACTTTCTTATTTTGCATTAAACTCATCAGTGACTGGAAGTTTAGCATGTAGTTTGTTTTACTGATTTATTCTCAAACAGTTGAAAATACCTTGATCCTGGTGTGAGACTGAACAGTGACTAAAAAGATTGTTCAACTTTACTTTTAAGAGGCTTTGAAAATCCTATGAATTACTCTAAGGGTCCAGGTAGGATTGTCTCAAAATATAGGAGAAATAAGAAATAAGTTGGATTCTCAAAATAATTTTTTCATCAGAACATTTCCATTTTTCAACATTGTTGTCCCTGAAATGCCTCCCTCTCTAAGTTATAATAAGTTATATCTACTTTTAGAATAGAGCTGTTTGCCTCCAAAGACCTTCTATTTTGTGCTCCTCAAACCTCCTTGACACATAACTTAGGGGTATCTTTTATTCGGAATTTCCAGTTATTGTATGTTTGTGAATAATAATAGATTCTAGATATTGGTTTCTTACTATAATCCAGAAACTAAGTGTTATGGTCTAAAGTATGTCTCCACAAAATTCATGGGTTTGAAGCCTTAACCCTTAGTGTGAATATATTTGGAGATAGGACTTTTAATGAGGTAATTACAATTAAATGAGGTTATAAGATGGAGCCATTATCCAGTAGGACTAGTGTGCATATAAGAATAAGTAACACTGAGTGCCTTTTTGCAGAGGAAAAGTCATGAGGACATAGCAGTCAGAAAGTAGCTATTTGCAAGTTAGGAAGAAAGGTCTATCAGAATCCAATCTTGGGGGCACCTTGATCTTGGATATCCAGCCCCCAAAACTGTGATAAAATAAATTTCTTTCTTTAGGGATTAAATGCCACACACTGGCTGTTATTTAAAACCCTCAATACTTACTATTTTGTTGTGGCATCTCTAGAAAGTCAATATGATATGCCAAAAACTTTTCACACATTATTTCTTTTGATCATTACAATCACACCAAAGAAAATATAGATTAATATCAGTGTTTTGCCAATGAGCCTTAGAGATGTTTAATGTCCTAGGGTAACACATTTAATGGGGGAACAAATCTCAACAAGTCTTCACACTACTTTGACCACTTCATAAGGGAAAACTAGGAAAGCATATCTTTGGATGTTCATTCCTAGGAATTGGCCAAGAGTGCCTTAACATTCCCCTTAATTTGACTACACTTTAGACAGGTTTCTTCCTAACTATAGGCTCAAGATCTCTCTTTTTCTTAGAGCATTTGCCTTAAGAAAAACTTGCAGAGGTAGTTCCAAGATGGCCGAATAGGAACAGCTCCAGTCTACAGCATGAGCAACGCAGAAGACAGGTGATTTCTACATTTCCAACTGAGGTACCAGGTTCATTTCACTGGGGCGTGTCAAACAGTGGGTGCAGGACAGTGGGTGCAGTCCACCAAGTGAGAGCCGAAGCAGGGCGAGGCATCCCCTCACCTGGGAAGTGCAAGGGGTTGGGGAATTTCCTTTCCTAGCCCAGGGAAGCTGTGACAGACAGCACCTGGAAAATGGGGTCACTCCCACCCTAATACTGTGCTTTTCCAAGGGTCTTAGCAAATGGTACATCACGAGATTATATCCAGCACGTGGCTCAGAGAGTCCCACTCCCATGGGGCCTCCCTCATTGCTAGCACAGCAGTCTGAGATCTAACTACAAGGTGGCAGCGAGACTGGGGGAGGGGCACCCACCATTGTTGAGGCTTGAGTAGGTAAACAAAGTGGCCAGGAAGCTTGAACTGGGTGGAGCCCACTGCAGCTCAAGGAGGCCTGCCTGCCTCTGTAGACTCTACCTCTGCGGACAGGGCATAGCCAAACAAAAGGCAGCAGAAACCTCTGCAGATTTAAATGTCCCTGTCTGACAACTTTGAAAAGAGTAGTGGTTCTCCCAGAACCGAGTTTGAGATCTGAGAATGGACAGACTGCCTCCTCAAGTGGATCCTTGACCCCTGAGTAGCCTAACTGGGAGGCACCCCCCAGTAGGGGCAGAATGACACTTCACACGGCTGGATACCCCTCTGAGACAAAGCTTTCAGAGGAACGATTAGGCAGCAACATTTGCTGTTCAGCAATATTTGCTGTTCTGCAGCCTCTGCTGCTNAAAAGAGTAGTGGTTCTCCCAGAACCGAGTTTGAGATCTGAGAATGGACAGACTGCCTCCTCAAGTGGATCCTTGACCCCTGAGTAGCCTAACTGGGAGGCACCCCCCAGTAGGGGCAGAATGACACTTCACACGGCTGGATACCCCTCTGAGACAAAGCTTTCAGAGGAACGATTAGGCAGCAACATTTGCTGTTCAGCAATATTTGCTGTTCTGCAGCCTCTGCTGCTAATACCCAGGCAAACAGGGTCTGGAGTGTACCTCCAGCAAACTCCAACATACTTGCAGCTGAGGGTCCTGACTGTTAGAAGTAAAACTAATAAACAGAAAGAACATCCACACCAAAAACCCATGTGTATGTCACCATCATCAAAGACCAAAGGTAGATAAAACCACAAAGATGGGGAAAAAACAGAGCAGAAAAGCTGAAAACTCTAAAAATCAGAGTGCCTCTCCCACTCCAAAGGAAAGCAGCTCCTCACCAGCAACAGAAAAAAGCTGGACAGAGAATGACTTTGACGAGTTGAGAGAAGAAGGCTTCAGACGATCAAACTCCAAGCTAAAGGAGGAAGTTCGAACCCATAGCAAAGAAGCTAAAAAGCCCCCCCAAAAAATTAGATGAATGGCTAGCTAGAATAACCAGTGTAGAGAAGTCTTTATATGACCTGATGGAGCTGAAAACTATGCCACAAGAACTACCTGAGAAATCCACAAGCTTCAGTAATTAATTCCATCAACTGGAAGAAAGGGTAACGGTGACTGAAGATCAAATGAATGAAATGAAGTGAGAAGATAAGTTTAGAGAAAAAAGAGTAAAAAAAGGAACAAAGCTTCCAAGAAACATGGGACTATGTGAAAACACCAAATCTATATCTGATTGTTGTACCTGAAAGTGATGGGGAGAATGGAATCAAGTTGGAAAAAAACACTCTGCAGGATATTATCCAGGAGGACTTCACCAACCTAGCAAGGCAGGACAACATTCAAATTCAGGAAACATGGAGAATGCCAGAAAGATACTCCTCGAGAAGAGTAATTCCAAGACACATAATTGACAGATTCACCAAAGTTGAAATGAAGGAAAAAATGTTGAGGGCAGCCAGAGAGAAAGGTCTGGTTACCCACAAAGGGAAGCCCATCAGACTAACAGGGGAGCTACAAGCAGAAACTCTACAAG
>NW_016808859.1:250109-265017 GCF_001698545.2 Rhinopithecus bieti | reverse complement strand
CTGGCAAACCGAATCCAGCAGCACATCAAAAAGCTTATCCACCATGATCAAGAGGGCTTCATCCCTGAGATGCAAGGCTGGTTCAACATATGCAAATCAATAAATGTAATCCAGCATATAAACAGAACCAAAGACAAAAACCACATGATTATCTCAATAGATACAGAAAAGGCCTTTGACAAAATTCAACAGTCCTTCATATTAAAAACTCTCAATAAATTCAGTATTGATGGGACATATCTCAAAATAATAAGAGCTATTTATGACAACCCCACAGCCAATATCATACTGAATGGGAAAAAAGTGGAAACATTCTCTTTGAAAACTGTCACAAGACAGGGATGCCCTCTGTCACCACTCCTATTCAACATAGTGTTGGAAGTTCTGGCCAGGGCAATCAGGCAAGAGAAAGAAATAAAGGGTATTCAATTAGGAAAAGAGGAAGTCCAATTGTCCCTGTTTGCAGATGACATGATTGTATATTTAGAAAACCCCATCATCTCAGCCCAAAATCTCCTTAAGCTGATAAGCAATTTCAGCAAAGCCTCAGGATACAAAATCAATGTGCAAAAATCACAAGCTTTCTTATATACCAATAACAGATAAACAGAGAGCCAAATCATGAGTGAACTCCCATTCACAATAGCTGCAAAGAGAATAAATTACCTAGGAATCCAATTTACAAGGGATGTAAAGGACCTCTTCAAGGAGAACTACAAACCACTGCTCAGTGAAATAGAAGAGGACACAAACAAATGGAAGAACATCCCATGCTCGTGTATAGGAAGAATCAATACCGTGAAAATGGCCATACTGCCCAAGTTAATTTGTAGATTCAATGCCATCCCCATGAAGCTACCAATGAATTTCTTCACAGAACTGGAAAAAATTACTCTAAAGTTCATATGGAACCAAAAAAGAGCCTGCATTACTAAGACAATACTAAGCCAAAAGAACAAAGCTGGAGGCATCATGCTACCTAACTTTAAACTATACTACAAGGCTGCAGTAACCAAGACAGCATGGTACTGGTACTGAAACAGAGATGTAGACCAATGGAACAGAACAGAGCCCTCAGAAATAATACCACACATCTACAACCATCTGATCTTTGACAAACCTGACAAAAACAAGAAATGGGGAAAGAATTCCCTATTTAATAAATGGTGCTGGGAAAACTAGTTAGCCATATGTAGAAAGCTGAAACTGGATCACTTCCTTTCACCTTATACAAAAATTAATTCAAGATGGATTAAGACTTAAGTGTTAGACCTAAAACCATAAAAACCCTAGAAGAAGACCTAGGCAATACCATTCAGGACTTAGGCATGGGTAAGGGCTTCATGTCTAAAACACCAAAAGCAATGGCAACAAAAGCCAAAATAGACAAATGGGATCTAATTAAACTGAAGAGCTTCTGCACAGCAAGTGATTACCATCAGAGTGATCAGGCAACCTACAGAATGGGAGAAGATATTTGCAGTCTACTCATCTGACCAAGGGCTAATATCCAGAATCTACAAAGAACCCAAACAAATTTACAAGAAAAAAACAAACAACCCCATCAAAAAATGGGTGAAGAATATGAATAGACACTTCTCAAAAGAAGACATCTATGCAGCCAACAGACACATGATAAAATGCTCATCATCACTGGCTATCAGAGAAATGCAAATCAAAACCACAATGAGATACCATCTCACACCAGTTAGAATGGTGATCATTAAAAAGTCAGGAAACAACAGATGCTGTAGAGGATGTGGAGAAATAGGAACACTTTTACACTGCTGGTGGGACTGTAAAGCAGTTCAACCATTGTGGAAGACAGTGTGGCGATTCCTCCAGGATCTAGAACTAGAAATGCCATTTGACCCAGCCATCCCATTACTGGGTATATACCCAAAGGATTATAAATCATGCTGCTATCAAGACATGCACACGTATGTTTATTACTGCACTATTCACAATAGCAAAGACTTGGAACCAACCCAAATATCCACCAATGATAGACTTGATTAAGAAAATATGGCACATATATGCCATGGAATACTATGCAGCCATAAAAAAGATGAGTTCTTGCCCGAACCATCTATTCTCAGCAAACTATCGCAACAACAGAAAACCAAACACTGCATGTTCTCACTCACAGGTGGGAATTGAACAATTAGAACACTTGGAGACAGCAAGGGGAACATCACACACAGGTGCCTGTTGTGGGTTGGTGGGAGGTGAGGAGGGATAGCATTAGGAGATATACCTAATGTAAATGACAAGTTAATGGGTACAGCACACCAACATGGCACATGTATACATTTGTAACAAAACTGCATGTTGTGCACATGTACCCTAGAACTTAAAGTATAATAAAAAAAAAAAGAAAAAGAAAACCTTGCTATTGTACATTTTTTCACTACTCCTTTAAAATGTATATAAATTGTCTCCAAGTCTCTTGGTAGTTTTACAATCAAATAAATATCTTTTTCAATTACCTGGGAACTATCTCTTTGAAATGTATACAATGAAAGCAAAAGTGCCCTATGTCCCAGTCTCTGTAAGAGGGTAGGAACCTAACCTGATTGACACCAATTAGCAAACATGGATGGCCAGAGCACAGAAAAAAAAAAAAAAATTACAGACTCAGTAATAACCAAATGTGATATCCACATCTCATTGACCAACCTCTCCTCTCCAATAGTTTTTACTCATTCACCTAAACTGTCCACATTTTATTGCAGCAGGATTGAATTCAGTCTTTCTTCCCAGTTGTAGTAGTCTGGAAAAAAGTTTTCCTTCCCTGTTTAATTTGCCCAGTAAAATTTTTACTGTGACAGAATTTAAAGGACCCAGCACTTAAAGGACCCAGCACTTAAAATGCCTAAGAGGGAATGTCAGCAAACTTTAACTTTTTACAAAATATAAAGAGAATAGTAATACAATGGAAAGAGCTCAGTTTGCATATACCTGGAAATTTCTGTTCAGAGGTTTTCAGAAGTAATTGTTCAGATATTTGGGTCATGGAAAAGGAGAGCAGGAAGCGTTTGGTTTCCTATATATGTGTCTCAGTTCGCATTCGGCAGAGGTATGTCCAGGAGCAAGAATTCAGGTGCAAGTAGCTTGTTTAGGACTTAAAAGAAACACCAGTGGTAGAAGAGTGAGACTAGGAGAAAGGTGGCCAAGATAAATTATCTATCTAACCAACCTACCACTGTGGGTGCTTCAGGTTAATACCTCATGGAAAACTGTGGAAGCCAATAGAAAACACACCAGAAAAGCTGGGAGAGACCTAGGGTATTTGTGCACTATCTCATTTTAGATGCTGTTTGGAAGTTGAGAGTATTAATTCCCAGTACTTCTTTCTGCAAGGCAGGCAGATAAAGCCATCTTGAGGAAAGGCTTGGCAAAGGAACATGTAGGGGAGGTAAAGGAAATCCACAAGAAAAGTGAATCAGGTCCTGGCCCTTGGAGAAGCTGACAGTGAAACTGCAAGAGTGATAGGGTATGGGTCAGACACATACACAGTCAACTACACTGTGTTAATACGTGTTACTTCTAGACAAGAATACCATGGTCAAAACCTTTTGGGGAAAATTTAGGTTAATCAAACATTAATTGGTTTATTTATTTAATGACTTCTCAGATATTTTAGGATATGAATTTGAATGTACCTTGCATAGCTTTAAGATAAGAATATCATGCTAAAATTTCTCACCTGTTTTAGTGGGTGCCTCTAGTTGGATTACTGCATACAGTGAACTTAACATACTTTGAGAATCACCAATCTAATTTATTTGCCAAATGTTACTAATGAGAAAAATTAGATCCATATTAGTGACATTTAAAAGTGAAGCAGTGTTTACAGAGATTAGTATAACTGCCAAGGATTAAGGTAATAGGAAGCCAGAATGTGTGATAGAAGATTCTAGTGATACATAATATTGTTGATACCTTCTTAACTCTCATTCTGTCTATTCTTCTAATTACATTACTACAGTGTCTGTATTTTCTGAAACCAGAATATAATCTCAGAGTTAACAATTCCTTGCAACTTTCTTTTTAATTAAACTGATCTTGCATGTTTAATTTTCAAAACAAGTGATGTGAAAATCCTACCTCACCTCAAAAGAAAACTTGTAACTCTGTTTTTCATCCACTATCCCTATGGGGACATTAAGCATACAGTACTCCTTAAATTTTACCAGGTGAGTGAACTGAAGCCTCACATGCTTGGCTTACTCTGTGTGATAGAAAGAGGCAGATTCACAACTCGGATTGTGTCAGGATTCATATTCTGAACTTTTGACTTGAGGTCTGGTGCTGATCCTTACAATCTTCTTGCCATCTCAAAATTTGTCAGGTAATGTTTTGATCTATTTGTATTGGGGTTATGGCTAGTGAGCCTGAGTTATGAGTTTCTTGGTTGGATGAAGTGGCTCACACCTGTAACCCCAGCACTTTGGGAGGCTGAGGCTGTTGGATCAACTGAGGTCAGGAGTTTGAGACCAGCATGGTAAACATGGTGAAACACTGTCTCTACTAAAAAATATAAAAATTACCTGAGCATGGTGGTGTGTGCCTGCAATCCCAGCTACTCAGGAGGCTGAGGCATGAGAATGGCTTCGACCCAGGAGGCGGAGGTCACAGTGAGATGAGATTGCGCCACTGTACTCCCGCTTGGGCAACAGAACGAGACTCTGTCTCAAAGAAAAAAAAAAAATAGCTTAGCTAATGAAAATGTTGCAATGAAAATAAAAATAAAAGCCTCAGCATGCAATTTGTCAATATGATAAAATGTACTCCCTTCTATAACTTTAAATTCACTTTTGGATTATATTATTAGTACTGTTATATAGTGAGAGAAGCTTGAGCTTAAGATGTTTCCAAGGCTGGAATTCAGTGCTCTTTAATTAAAAAAAAAAAAAATACTACTGGAAACTTTCAGTCAGAAATCTTCATGTGTGTGGAAACTTCTGGAACGGAACTCATGCTAAAGTAAACAGGAACCTTTTCAGACAGGCTTTTCCTAGTTAAGAGTCTTAGACATCTGTTCATAGGGGCCATTTTAGAATACCCTGTGGATTGTTTACTAGCAGTGACTCCCTGTATATCTCTCTTTGGGATTATATATGCCTTATATAGGGAATAAAAAAGACTGGGCAAGAAAACCACAAGAACAAAATAGAAATACCCATTTTGCCTGAGACCTAATTCAATATGTGAGGAAACAAACAGTACTCTTTAATGGTCCTGAGAAGAAACTTAGGACAGAAAATGGATAAAGGTGGTTTGGACTTCTCATAATAGGGTTTCTTTTGGTTAGGGATTTTTGAAATATTCATTATATTAACACAGTGGTTACACTACAGAAACAATACAAAACAAAACAAAAAAACCAAGGTTAGAAGAGAAATAAAATGACCATCATCAAATGACATCTAAATTGGACAGAGGTGGTGGCTCATACCTGTAATTCTAGCAATTTGAGAGGCTGAGACAGATGGATCACTTGAGACCAGGAGTTTGAGACCAGCCTGGCCAACATGGCAAAATCCTATCTCTACTAAAAATGTAAAAAGTAGCTGTGTGGTCGTACACAGCTATAATCCCAGCTACTTGGGAGGTTGAGGGACGAGAATAGCTTGAACCCTGTAGGTGGAGGTTGCAGAGAACCAAGATCATGCCATTGCACTCCAACCTGGGTAAAACAGTGAGACTCTGTCTCGAAAAAAAAAAAAAAAAAAAACTAAATTATTCCAGAAATACTTCAGCAGGAGATTATATAAGAAGCTGAGTATCCAATTTTCACATTGGTCATGAAATACAAGTTATAATAATAACTGTAATGAAAATATTGATGCATATTTAGACAACTTGCAGTTTATATAATGGGTTATGCTCATCTTTAACTTCAAGTTAGTTAGATTGCCTTTGGAAGGCAACTTATAGTTATTTTGGTACTGTTGTCACATTTCTGAACCCAATTATCTCAGATTATTTTTGGATATAGAGGAAATGAATTTCAAATAAATGCTTATCTCATAACTACTTGCAAGTCACTAAAATATTACCATGTGTTATTATAATGCTTCTGATTGGATATTTAAGGTTCTTAATGTTGGCAAACCCAACATTCACAAAAGATGACTGATATGTTGTATTACCTCTTATTTTATAAAACTGAGGCAAAAGTATTTAAGAGGTTTTTTTTTTTGTTTGGCTTCATTTTTTGTTTTGTTTTTTCAAGAATAGCCACTATACAAACGAAAGAATGAAAACTCAAACTCCCACCAGGCCTGCCTTGCAAGAGCTCCTGAGGAAGTACAAAATATGAAAAGGGAAAACTGGTATCAGCCACTGCAAAAACACCAAAAATATAAAGACCAATGACACTATGAAGAAACTGCATCAACTAGTGTGCAAAATAGCCAGCTAGCGTCATGATGACAGGAACAAATTCACATATAACAATATTAACCTTAAATGTAAATGGGCAAAATTCCCCAATGAAAAGACACAGACTGGCAAATTGGATAAAGAGTCAAGACCCAATGGTGTGCTGTATTCAGGAGACCCATCTCACATGAAAAGACACAACGGAAGGAATATTTGCCAAGCAAATGGAAAGCAAAAAACAAACAAACAAAATAAAAACAAAAATTAAACAAAACAAAAAAACAGAGGTCACAATCCTAATCTCTGATAAACGGACTTTAAACCAACAAAGATCAAAAAAGACAAAGAAGGGCATTACATAATGGCAGAGGAATCAATACAACAAGAAGAGCTAACTATCCTAAATACATATGCACCCAATACAGGAGCACTCAGATTCATAAAACAAGTTCCTAGAGACTTACAAAGAGACTTAACTCCCACACAATAATAGATCTGTCTAATGTCAATATTAAGACAGATCAAAGAGACAGAAAATTAACAAGGATATTCAGGACATTAACTCAGCTCTGGATCAAGTGGACCTAATAGACATCTACAGAACTCTCAATCCAAATCAACAGAATATACAGTCTTCTCAGCACCACATAGCACTTATTCTAAAATTGACCACATAATTGGAAGTAAAACACTCCTCAGCAAATGCAAAAGAATGGAAATCAAAACAGTCTCTCAGACCACAGTGCAATCAAGTTAGAATTCAGGATTAAGAAACTCACTTAAAACCACACAACTACATGGAAATTGAACAACCTGCTCCCAAATGACTCCTGGGTAAGTAATGAAATTAAGGCAGAAATCAAGAAGTTCTTTGACACCAATGAGAACAAAGACACAATATACCAGAATCTCTGGGACACAACCAAAGCAGTGTTTAGAGGGAAATTGATAGCACTAATTGTGCACATCAGAAAGCTGGAACAATCTCAAATCAACACCCTAACATCACAATTAAAAGAACTAGAAAAGCAAGAACAAACAAATCCAAACACTAGCAGAAGACAAGAAATAACTAAGATATGAGCAGAACTGAAGGACATAAAGACATGAAAAATCCTTCAAAAAATCCGTGAACCTAGGAGGTGGTTTTTTGAAAAGATTAACAAAATAGATAGACTTCCAGGCAGACTAATAAAGAGAAAAAGACAGAAGAATCAAATAGACACAATAAAAAATGATAAAGGGGATATCACCACTGACCCCACAGAAATACAAACTACCATCAGAGAATACTATATAAACACGTCTATGCAAATAAACTAGAGAATCTAGAAGACATGGATAAATTCCTGGACACATACACTCTCCCAAGACTAAACCAGGAAGAAGTTGAATCCCTGAATAGTCTAACAACAAGTTCTGAAATTGGGGCAGTAATTAATAGCCTACCAACCAAACAAAGCCCAGGACCAGATGGATTCATAGCTGAATTCTACCAGACGTACAAAGAGAAATTGGTACCATTGTCTTTGAAACTGTTGCAAACAATTGGAAAGGAGGGACTCCAACCTAACTCATTTTATGAGGCCAGCATCATCCTGGTATCAACATCTGCCAGACACACACACACACACACACACACACACACACACACAAACACCCCTTCAGGCCAGTATCCCCAGTGAACATTGATGTGAAAATCCTCAATAAAATACCTGCAAACCTAATCCAGCAGCACATCAATAAGCTTATCCTCCACTCTCAAGTCAGTTTTATCCCTGAGACGCAAGGTTTGTTCAACATATGCAAATCAATAATTGTAATTCATCACATAAACAGAATCAATGACAAAAAACACATAATTATCTCAATAGATGCAGAAAAGGCCTTGAATAAAGTGCAACATCCCTTCATGTGAAAAACTCTCAATAAGCTAGGTATTAATGGAACATAACTCAAAATAATAAGAGCTATTTATGGCAAACCCACAGCCAATATCATACTGAATGAGAAAAAGCTGTAAGCATTCCTTTTGAAAGGCAGCACGAGACAAGGATGCCCTCTCTCACAACTCCTATTCAACACAGTATTGGAAGTTCTGGCCAGTGCAATCATGTAAGAGAAAGAAATAAACATATTCAAACATGAAGAGAGGAAGTCAAGTTGTCTCTGTTTGCAGATGACATGATTCTATATTTAGAAAACCCCATTATCTCAGTGCAAAAATTCCTTAAGCTATTAAATAACTTCAGCAAAGTCTCAGGATACAAAATCAATGTATAAAAATCACAAACATTCCTATACACAAACAATAGACAAGCAGAGAGCCAAATCATGAATGCACTTCCCTTCACAGTTGCTACAAAGAGAATAAAATACCTAGGAATACTGCTAACGAGGCATGTGAAAGACCTATTCAAGGAGAACTACAAACCAGTGCTCAACGAAATAAGAGAGGACAAAAGAATGGAAAACCATTTCATCCTCATGAATTGGAAAAATCAGTATCATGAAAATGGCCATGTTGCCCAAAGTAATTTACAGATTCAATGCTATTCCCATCAAACTGCCATTGACATTCTTTACAGAATTAGAAACAACTATTTTACTTTTCATATGGAATCACAGAAGAGCCTGTATAGCCAAGACAATCCTAAGCAAAAAGAACAAAGCTGGTGTCATCATGCTACCCAACTTCAAACTAGACTACAAGGCTACAGTAATCAAAACAGCATGGTACTTGTACCAAAACAGACATATAGACAAATGAAACAGAACAGAGACCTCGGAAATAACACCACACATCTACAACCAACTGATCTTTGACAAACATGACAAAAAACAAGCAATTGGGGAAGGATTCCCTATTTAATAAATGGTGCTGAGAAAACCGGCTAGCCATATGCAGAAAACTGAAACTGGACCCCTACCTTACACCTTATACAAACATTAACTCAAGACGGATTAAAGACTTAAATGTAAAACCCCAAACCATAAAAACCGTAGAAGAAAACCTAGGCAATACCATTCAGGACATAGGCATAAGCAAAGATTTCACAACAAAATACCAAAAGCAATTGCAACAAAAATGAAAATTAAAAACTGCAATCTAATTAAATTCAAAAGCTTCTGCACAACAAAAGAAACTACCATCAGAGTGAACAGGCAACCTACAGAATGGGAGAAAATGTTTGCAATCTACCCATCTGATAGAGGTGTAATTTCCAGAATCTACAAAAAACTTACACAAATTTACAAGAAAATAAACAACTCCATCAAAAAATGGGCAAAAGATATAAACAGACACTTCTCAAATAAGACATTTATGCAGCCAACAAATATATGAAAAAAAGCTCAACATCACTGATCATTAGAGAAGTGCAAATCAAAACCATAATGAGATATCCTCTCATGCCAGTCAGAATGGCTATTACTAAAAAGTCAAGATACAACAGATGCAAGTGAGGCTATAGAGAAATAGGAATGCTTTTACACTGTTGTAGGAATGTAAATTAGTTCAACCATTGTGGAAGACACTGTGTTGATTCCTCAAGGATCTAGGAGAGGAAATACTATTTGACCCAGCAATTGCATTACTGGGTATATACCCAAAGGAATATAAATCATTCTACTATAAAGACATATATGTTTACTCCAACACTATATATAGTAGCAAAGACATAGAAGCAATCCAAATGCCCATCCATGATGGACTTGATAAAGAAAATGTGGTACATATGCATCATAGAATACTATGCAGCCATAAAAAGAATGACGTCATGTCCTTTCCAGGGACATGAATGAAGCTGGAAGCCATCATCCTCAGCAAACTAACACAGGAACAGAAAGCCAAACACTGCATGTTCTCACTCATAAGTGGGAGTTGAACAATGAGAATTCATGGACACAGGGAGGGGAACAACACACACCAGGGCCTGTCCTGGATAGAGGCAAAGGGAGGTAGAGCATTAGGACAAATACCTAATGCATGTGGGGCTTAAACCCTAGATGACAGGTTGATAGGTGCATCAAACCACCATGGCACATGTATACCTATATAACAAACCTGCACATTCTGCACATGTATCCCAGAACTTAAAGTAAGACAAATAAAACTTTTTTTTTTAAATCTGAACTCAAGTTCAGACTTCTAATTCTAATATTAAAATCTCCTTTGTCGGTGGTAAGACTAACAATGTAAAATACACACTATATAAACCTTGGATAATATGGAGTTCTTCACCAGAATTACTGCCTAATGGACATTTCAGGAATTGTTCCGCTTGGTTCATGCATTGGTTTAACATTTAATGGTATTTAACCCATGAGTTGGTTTCATCACTTTAAGCAGTCAGTAGAAAATTGAAGATAATTTCTTCACTGCTTTGTTGGGCATCCAGTCACACATCTATGTTGTCAACACTAAGTATCAATTTCACTTCTTTTGCTTACTATCTTAAAGATGTTAAAACTAACTTAAATCATTTTTGTCACAAGGGAAAATTTTGTAAATATAATATATGCATGTATGCACATATATGTATATATACGTATTTATTCACATAATATATATGTAGGTGTATGTCCGTACTTGTATATGTGTGTACACAAATATGTAAACATATATAATATTCATTTTCTTGCATGAGCAACTTAGGTTATTTATTTGTAAAATGGGAATAAGATAATCTTATCCTACACGAGTGCTGTTTTGGAAAAGAATTAATACAATTTTGACCACAACCAAGTTGCCATTTCAGCTTCGCATTCCTGTCACAGCATCTGACTCGAACTTGGATCCCCAGATTCCGTGGCCATTTTTTCCTCCTTCCTATACCTCATTGACTACTTTGAGAGGGAGTCCTTGCTTCCTTCCTTTTTTATTCCCCTCGGGACTTTTCCAGAAGAGAAATTTCATCTAACTTACATACTTCTAGGTACATCGATAACCAAAATGTGGCCACTGAAAAAAGTTAAAAGGTCAATCAGCTTTTAATGTTGATTTAAAAGCTTTTAAAAGGTCAAAGGCTTCTAGCTGGTCCAGGATTGCAAAATAAAAAGATCCACGTTCCTTATTTTCTATACAAAACGCGTTTCTAAAAAACTGAAAAGCATAGGGAGCTATACATAGAAAGCAACAGTGAATACGGGGAGGGGTCGGGGTGGGGGAGGAGAGTCCCACCCCACCTTCTCACCCTCCAGGGTCCCAGAGCCCATGAGGCTCTTTGGGGGTCTTGACATGGCAGGAGTCAGCTGTCAGCTCTAGGCTCTTCCTAGTTGGGAAGGTCCCTCTGGGGGGCAGCCAACAAGGATTTCCGTGGCATTGGGGACTCAGCGGGGGGCTCAGCGGGGGGCTCCCAGGCTCCAGCGGGCCCCACAGAGGGAGCATGGCTTCCCCTGAGCAAGCACTGTGGCATGATATAATCGTTCGACCCTGGAACTGGGGATCCGGGGCAGATCCCAGGTCTCACAAGGTGCGTGTGTGTTCGCATGTACATGCGTGTGAGAGGATATTCATGGGGGCGAGAGGGAACCAAAACAGGGGTCTTTGGGGTCTTTGCAAATGGCCACGGATGGCAGACATCGCCCTGACTGGCTGCTAGAATGGGGAGTGCTGTCCTCCCCTGTGACCAGATCGGCTGCCACCCGAGACCCGGCTGCTGTCCCTGCTGGACCAGGTGGGCATAGGCTGAAGGAAGACACCCTGTGGTCCCAGAGTCTTCGGACTGGGGGAAGGGCTGCTAGCTTGCCCCCGGCGCCCTGGCTGTAGAGTGCCCAGACACCAAGGGGCGCGGGTTTGAGATTTTGGCTTGCTCCTATGGAAATGGAAAGAAAAAGGAAGAGGGACGAGGACACAGAGGAAGAAGAGGAGACACAGGGGGCACAAGAGGGGATCTGGAATGCTTTTGTGTTAGGAAGCCTCTGTCACCACTGTCTGTGCCTGCAGGGCCTGGGACTCCTTAGGCTGCGGGTCCGCTTTGGAGAAGTTCATCTCCAGGATGTGCAGCTGTAAGTACCGCACCTACTCTTCCTGGATACAGAGGGAGCCCTGGAACTCCACTTCGCAGAATCTGCATTTGAGGACACGTGTAGATGTTGCCCACGAACTTGACAAGTGATGTCAGGGTCACCAGGGAGGGGACCGGCCGGACTCGGGGTGGGGTTGCCTCACCTCCTCCAGCTTCTGCTGTAGGTCATTGGTCTCCTCACCTCCCCGGACTGTGGAGGCATCTGGAGGGCGAGCTTGTCGGCATTTGAATTTGTTGATGTTCTGCCGCTGGTGCGCTGCAGCCTTCATGGTGTCCGGCGGCCTGGCTGCCAGAGGCTGCTCACCACTGTGGGCTGCCGGCCAGCCTCAGGCTCTGGTTCCCAGGCCCCCAGCACTGCAGCCTACCACGGCCAGGCGCCTGGGAGCCAGCCCAGGGATGGCCGCTTGTCACTGTGACGGCCATGGCTGGCACTGCGGGACTTCTTGGTGAAGGGGCAGCCGCCCTGGATGTATAACTGCAGTAGGCGCCCACTTTCTGGGGTTGGTGCTTGATCCACTCTCTCAGTGTCTCGATGGGCGAACCACTGATGCACCACTCGGTCACGTTGAACTGCCACAGGTGTTTCCGTGCGTGGCTGGCCAGAGCCCTGCGGTTTTCAAAGTAAAGTCCACACAGCTCGCAGCAGGCCTCAGTGGAGGAGTGGGAGGTCTTCTCGTGAATGGTCTTTGTCTTGAAGGGTGGTTCAGTCTGGATGTAGGTCGTGGCCTTGACCTCTGCTGGGGAGGAGGCGGTCCTCCTACAGGGGCAGCTTGGCTGCCACTGAGCCCAGGTAGCCAGTGGCTCAGGGCTTGGCCCCAGAGATGGGAGTCAGGCTGAGCTCGCAAGGAAACCTGGACCGGCCCTGCGCCTGGTTTGCCTGACCGGCCGGACGATAGCGGCAGTGGGGACTGCACGGACCCAGGGGCCACAGTGGGAGGCCCATCCTCAGCCAAGGCAGGGGCCAGGTCTCCAGCCAGTGATTCCTTCTTGATGAGGCGCGGCTTGGACTTCTGGAGGATCTCTCGCAGTGTCAGTGGACGAACCATGGACGGACCACTCGGTCACACCCATCTGCAGCAGGTGGGAGCACGCGTGACTAGATAGTCCCTTGCAGTTCTCAAAGAACCCGCCGCAGAACTCATAGCGGATGTCGCGCACCGGCTCTGCCCAGGATTACAGGTTCAGAGGTATCATGTCTTCCCGTGGCACCTCCCAGGGACCCTCAGATAGGTGTAGCTCCCCATGAAGGGCCCCCAGCAGCATCTCCCGCTTGATCTCCACTGTTCAGACTTCAGCTTCTTGGGCAGGGAGGGTGCAGTCAGACCTGGGAATATCTTCCGGACCCTGGGAGAAGTAGAGGCAGTTGGTGAGTGGCCCAGGGGGGCTGCCTGGTGGCGGTGGCAACTTCTTGGCCAAGGGTGAGATGTGAAGGTCCGAGGGGCTGCGGGCTTCCAGTGAGCTGCCAGGACCTGTGCCGCCCATCATCTTGGCCAGGGCTTTTGGACTTGGCCCTAGCGGGTTGGGAGGTCTGCCAGGGCGAGACTGGGTCTGTCTCTTCAGGAGCTCCCGCAGCCTGTCGATGGGCGAACCATTGACGTACCCCTCAGTCACGCCCATTTGCCTCAGGTAGGAGCCTGTGTGGCTCCAGCAGCCCTTGCGGTTCTAGAAGAACTCACCACAGAACTCACAGCAGCGGACGTCTGGTGCTGGCTCTGGGCCTGAGGTGAGGTTCAACGGCCTCAGGCTGAGGTCACTGTGCCTTTTGGGAGGCCGGCCGGGGGCTCAGGGACAGCTCGGGGCTCTTGTCCTCAGGATTCTTAGGGGTAGAGGAGCCCGCCAGGGCCAGTGGTGTCTTTTTGAGGAGCGGAGAGCCGGGGAGGTGGGGGCGGCTCAGGCTCTTCGTCGAGAAGCCGAGATACAACTTAATGGCTTTGTTGACAGCATCCAAGGACTTGGCCAGGGTAAGTAAGCCGGGACGGGGTCCCCGGAGACCACCTCCTTCAGCCAGCTGGACTTCTTAGCCAGTCCCGGGGGCAGCCCAAGGTGGGCGTCCGGCAGGCCCTTCTGCTTCATAAGCTCCTAGAGGAGGTTGTTGGGTGCAACGCGCCTCTCTGACTCAGCCACTACCAACTACTGCAAGTGGGAGCGTGCGTGGCTGGATAGGTCCTTTCGGGTCTCAAGGCAGGCGCCGCAGACCTCACAGGTGGTCAGGCTCTGGGATCTGAGGTCCTGCAGCTCCTGTTTGCTGCCATGAGGAACCTCCGGAGCCACTTTGCTGCTCAGCCAACTGGTCACCTGCTCCAGGGCCCCAGGGACAGGCAGGCTCTTCTTAGGGAGCGAGGGAGAACTCAGGTCCATGGCCACCATTGCGTTTTCCTCAGAACCCAGGTCCGGCGCGGACGAGGGCCCGGGCCCTGGCTCCCGCCCGGCCTTGGGCCAGTCCCTGGGCCCGTCCCGCGGTGGCGGTGGCGGTGGCGGTGGTGGTGGCG
>NW_016808859.1:171146-249773 GCF_001698545.2 Rhinopithecus bieti | reverse complement strand
CCCAGGCCGGCGCGCGCTCCCGGACGACCCCGCGCGCGGCCCCGCCGACTTGCTCCCTGCTTTTGTCACTGGGCACTGGGTGGTGGAGGCGGCCATCTTGGCTCTGTCTTCCTTTTCTTTGAGCATCTTTGAGAGTGTTTTTTGTTTGTTTCATTTTTGTTTTTGTAGAAATAGGTAAATAATATGAGGCTAGCCAATTATTAAGGTAGAAGAAAAATAAATAATAGAAAAGAGGTGGGTTTTCTTTGTAACTAATTAGAATTTGTTTTAAAATATGAAACTAGCTGCTAATTATTGTTCACACTAGAACAGAGGCATTAATACAATCTTTTTCTTCTTCTCTTTTTAGTTTTTTTTTTTTTTTTTTTTTTTGAAAAGAGATAAGCTTTAGAGTTTTGTTCAATGTTAGCTTTGCTCAGGGGAAGGCCACTTTAAAAAGGAATTACAATGATGAAAGGGGAAAACCGAGAACTTGACCCAGTATTTCAAAATTTTCAGCAGACAGAGGTGCAGTTGATCCCAAAGTAATTAATGTCTGGATAATTGACAATTTTTTTTTCTTTAATTAAAGTAACCAGTAACCATTTTCTTTTTAGATTTAAGAATTTTGAAATTATATTTATAAACTGTCAAGAAGTCAAAGGAGAAAGGGAGTCAGCATTGAGAACAAAAATAAGTTACCAATTTTCTTTTAAAAAATCGAGAAACACAAGTATTACATATTGGATTTTTTATGAGGCTCTACCTAATAGATGAGATAGGCATAGATTTTTTATAAGTCTATGCTATGACAGCAAACATTCTTCCATCATGGGATTTCTTAAAATCCTATTAGTTCATGTTGCAAAATTCTAAGTCATTCTATTAAGGTAAAATATGTAGCCCTTCATTAATTCAATAAATTTTTATTTAGTGGTTACTATGTCCCAAATCATTAACAAAACAATCTGCCTATTCTCATAGTGCTTAAATTATAGTGTGCAATAAAATTTTCAAAAATGCATGTTAAGTATCATAAATAGTAATAAGAGCTAAGGGGAAAAATAGAGCAGGGAAGAGGGGTGGGGGTGTTGCAGTAAGACTTCTAAGTTTAAGCAGGTAATTGGGAAGGCCACAAGTAAGTAGTAAGGACCTGAAGGATGTGAGGGATGAAGTTATGTAAGTATCTGTAAGATATTATTCTCGGCAGATCGAACCCTTCAAGGCAAAGACCCCGAAGCAGGAGTTTGTCTGATGATGTATAAAGGATTCCAGTGTCAGCAGAAAGAATGAGTTGAAGGGAATGCAGGAGGAGAAAATTCAGAGGAATAGTAATGAAGCCAGATCAGTGAGTCTTGTAAATCATGTAATGATTTTAACTTGAACTTTAAGGGAGGAGGAAGGCACTAAAAGGTTTAAGTGAAGTGATAATATGCTGTCACATTTTAACAGAATGACTCTGGCTACTATGTACGGAATAGGTTTTGGAGGCAAAATTGAACCAGGAAACCCAGTTAAGAGGCTATTATAATTTGTAAGGCAAGAATATTGGTGGTTTGAACTAATGAGGCGTTGGAGATGGTGAAAGTATTGAAATACACATAGATTTTAAAGGTAGAGATGGTAGAATTTAGTCAAAGACACAATTTTAGGTCTGAGTAAGAGGTATTAAGAATGACTCCAAGATTTTGACCTGAGCAACAGAAAGAACACAATTACAATTAAGTATATGAAGAAGTCATATAGTCATGTAGGAGGGGCAAAATTAAGGTGGAAGAAATGTCAGTAACTGAGTATGGAATATGTTAGTTTTGAGAGACCTAATAGTCATCCAAAAAGTACATAAGCAGTTCTACATGTGGGTCTGGAATTCAGGAAATAGAACTGAGCTTGAGATATATATTCATCAGTAGATATTATATGAGATGACCTATAAACAAAATGACAAAAGAGTATGAGAAAAGGTAGCATACTAAATAATATATGATGTGAAAGCAGTTTTACATGGTAAGCATTTCTGCCAAACATATTATGGATATTTCTTTGATATTGAACATCAACTTGAGATTCTTGTTTATAAAAAAGCACAAATCAGAAGAAAAGCTTACAAAGAAAATAAAAATAAACTGCATACATTCCCAGTCTCTTCAATTCTCCCTTTCATTTCTAAGCTCATTGCTTATGAGTAAAATAAGACTCTAACAAGTCAAATTACATCAAGTATCAATAAACTTCAATTTGCACTCACCATGAAGCCATTTGGTGGTTACTCATGTACACCAAGCTGACTCCAGAAGCTAAGCTTGTTTCCAGTTCTATAATCAGATACTTAACCCTTTTTTATTGGGCTTTTAAAAATAGAGATAATTTGTTTCTTGGCTCATCTCATGGAGCTGGTGTTACTGTCTGCGAGATCATGACTAAAAATCAATTTGAATGTGTCTCACACACAAAATGTGGTGTGTTTTCAAAGCAAGTTGCTAAATTTTATGGCTCAGAGTCTAAAGACAAAACTCATGACAGTTGGAGAAAAGGGAAAATGTTTTCTTACCTAGAAAAGGGAGTTAAATAAACTATGGTTGCATAGTGGTTGAACATTATGAACCATTTTACACCCCACATTAGATAACCTAGAAGAAATTAATAAATTTCTAGACACATACAATCTACCCAATTGAACTATGAAGAAATGAAAAACCTAAACAAACCAATAACGAATAACAAGCTTGAATCAGTAATAAAAATTCTGGTTGCACAAAGAGAGTGCTAGGCTTCTCTTAGAGAATTCTTTATGATAGACAATGATTTCTTAAGTATTTTCTAGGCACATGCATTTCTTAATAATGCAGCAAAATACTTAAGGACATAAAGGTTGTGGTCATTGGACTGTCACTCACCAAGAGGTTGAACCCACCTGTTATGCAGATAATAGCATCCAGAATAGTCAAACTCAGGAAATCAGAGGATAGAATGGTAGTTGTCAAGAATTGGGAGAAGAGAAAAACAGAGAGTTGCTAATCAACAGGTACGAAGTTTCAGTTATGGAAGATGAATAAATTCTGCCATATGGCATTGCATTTACAATTAACAACACTGTATCACATACTTAAAAATTGTTAAGAGGGTGGAGCTCATGTTTGGTGTTCTTAACACAATAAAACAAATAGGACAGGGAGGTTTAGAATGGACTATAGTAATCCCCCACCCTACCATCCCCAACCCTAGTCCTCAACACATTGAAAGAACAATTTTCAACTCATTTAGTTCCTTTTGTCTTGCTAGCTACTTCCATATTTCTAAATAATATACGTATTACCATTACTCATTTTTTAAATTTAGACATTATGCATTCACTTCCTAGTGTGTTAAATGAAGATTTACCTTTCTTATATACCCTTCCTCATGACCATCCTAAGCCCCCTGAACATTTTTCTCTCTCTTTTCTGGTGTACCAATTTCATAATTTTTCATCATTATTTAATGTTTCCATTACTGTAGACATGTATATGTTATATACATGTATATGTTATTACAGCTGAGCTACATAGAAAAGTTTGATTATATTTCCTTTTCTGCTTAACTTCTGTACTACATGGAATTATTTATTTTGCTTCTTTTGATATTTAAAAATTTCCTTAGTTCTTATGTACTATGTCTAATGCTTTAAAAAATTTTAATTGTTTTTAAAATTGTATGTGGGTACATAGTAGGTGTATATACTTATGAAGTACATGAGATGTTTTGATACAGCCATACAATGTGAAATAAGCACATCATGGATAATAGTGTATCCATCCCCTCAAGCATTTATCCTTTGAGTTATGAACAATCCAATTATACTCTTTATTTCAAAATAGACAAAATACATTCCAAAGTTCTGAAACATAGTGTCTGCTTGTAATGAAATAAGATTTTGAATCTCACTTTATCATCTATAAAACATTTTATGCATGTTATCACATTTGTAGTTCACAATAGAGACACAATTTTGTAGAGCCAATTTATTTTATAGATAACGTAACTAAACTGTAGATGGATTAAGGCAAATTGTCCAAGGTCTGTAATGAGCAAGTGACAGAAACAGTTCTGACACTGGAGTTCCTGAGGACAATTTCTTTCTCATATCCACTGTAACAAAGCAGATTCTCAGCATGGTATTTTCCCTCTTCTGTAAGATTTTCTCATTAGCTACAAGTATCTGCAGTGGTCTCTAAGGCATCTTATCATTTGCACTTAATACATTGGGGAATTCATGTTATGCACCGAATAATTTTCTGTGTATGATTCTGTGGGCAACATAAGAGGATCAGTGAATAGCTCTACTTTGATGATTGAACATATACCTTACACCCTGGAAATTGCAATGGACAACTTGATTGGAATGGTTTTGAACTGTAATGAGTCTCACTAAATAAAATGTGTCCCCTGGGAATAGAAAGATTATTCATGAAGAGCAAGAGCTTTAGTGACTTTACACTGTTCCATGAAATACTGAGAGAGCCGAATACAATTGGAAATAGTGAATAAAATAATTAAAGAAGCTATTGATAATTATCAAGTCTTTTCTCCTTTAGAATTTGCATACCTTAGCTTAGTGGGGAGGGCAGAATTTTGCGTTTGTCAAAGAGAAAATAGGTATGCTGGAATTGGCTTGTTCAGCTCTGAATATTCTTGCTGTCACCATGGCATGAACGTGTTCCCCAAATGAGCTTCTTCACATCTGTCTATTTAAATCTAATATATCCTTCAAGAACCAGTGCTTGTTCCCAATCCACTTTGTAGACTTAGTCAACCACAATCAATAAAGGCTATGAAACTTAATAGATTAAGCCATATTAAACTACTCATAGTAAACTTTCTTTAACCTTAAACCCAGAAATTTCATATGTTTTAAATCAATATGTTTCTCTGAATTCAAAATCAATTATTCTTTCTAAACTTTTGGGATCTGGGAGATTGGAGAATATTTTGGAAATCAATTCAATAACCATCCTCTAATCTCTAAAGTATAACACACACATAAAATGAACTATAAATGTGTGTATGTATACACACATACATATATGTTTGTCTATATAAACATACATTATAGATATGTATATGTAGATATATATGCATATATATATTCTCTGAAGTCTGTGAAATATTATAAATTAATGGGAATGTAAAGAAAATTTGCACTTATGTACCAAGCCCCATCTTAAGGGCTCTATATATTCTTTCATTTCAGTCCCACAGCCTTGAGAGTTAGGCATCACTGCATCTATTATAGAGAAAACTATAAGTTCAGAAAAGCCAAAAAACTTGATCAAATGAATGTAAATAATAAACAGTTTAACTAGGTCTTAGCTCTTAGTTTATCTGTCTCCAAAATTCCTGCTGTATATTTATTCTTGACCACTACTTAATTTACACTTCCTAAATTTATTTTCAAATATAAACCCAATGGTTATTCAGGACAGATAATTTATCACGTACCTATTTCACAGGACAGGTAATTTATCATACACCTATTTGCGTTTCTTGCATGGAAAAAAAATTGTGTATATAGTTAGGTCAAAACAATGCAGTTCCCCATACCAAGCATCAACATGAAACATGTGAGATTAGCTATGCTATGCAAACTGTGAAACAAGTCATAGTTCTGTTTATTTTATGAAATTGTGAACCCTATAATATCTGGCACAGATAAAACTGAAAACAAAATATAATTTTATCTAGTGTTAAGGTCCTCAATAATTATTCCAGATTATGCCATTCCAATGATAATGCCTCTGCCTACGATGTACAGGTGTCTGTGTCCATGTGGCTGGGGATGTTTGTATCTCAGGGGAGTAACCTCTTGGCTTTCCACATATAGGATCTTTGTGGCTGGCAGCTGTTCAAAGAAAATTTATAATTTTAATCTTTAATCTTTTCTACTGTTCAGAATTGTTGCTCTAATTTTTTAATCCAAGTATGAGGAAATGTAGATTAAGTACTTTAGACCTGCAAGAAGCCAGAGAAGCAATCACCTAGCCCAGTACAGATGAGGCTAAGTTGTAGTTCAGAGACTGGAGGCTTCTAACAAATTCAGTAACTGCATCTTGGGCCTTCTTGATTATGTTAATCTTAGTAGTTAGTGTTACTACAGCCGTGGAAGGGGAATTTCAGAGTTATAAAGGGATTTGATGCTCCCAGGACCCTAATGCTATATGCCCTGCTGCTCAAATTGAATTGGCTTGGTTGTAAACAGGATTCTGACAACAATAATGAAAATAGTAACTGCTACAGTGTATTAAGTCCTCACTATAGTTTATGTGCAATACGTCGTTTCTTCTCAGCACAATAGTATAATATTATTGTTATCTCTAATTTTAAATAAGGAAACTGAGACTTAGTGTACCTAAGTAACCTGCCTAAGATCACAATAAGTTACCAGTAACAGAGCCAGAGTTCATATCTCTACCTGTTGACTTCAGTGACTTGGCCATTAATCACTATATTATCCTGACCTCATAAAGTATTTGGGGAAATCAACAATTTGCAAGTACACATTTTAACATGATACTTTATTTAAATATATGTACACAAAGAAAACTTTTACATGTCATAAAATTATGGAAAATGATGAGAAATAAAAGAAGAAAATAAGAAATACCGTCAAATCCCACCCACCAAGAAATAGCTACTTCTAATACCTTTATACATACACCTTTAGTTCTCTTTTATATACCTGGAAATACATCTGGGGAGGCAAACAATTGGTCTACTAATGTTCATTATATTTTCCCAACTTTTAGGGAAAACTAGTATCAGCAGTGTAGCCTGTCTGGCTTAACTCATAGGAGGCCAACATCTAACTTTTCCCCTTTATTTTATTTAATATCTTTCTTTATTTCTTTCATCTTTAAAATTAGCTCATAAATTAATAGGAGGGCTATAAGATTCAACTAATTAAATAGTATAGTATTATAATTGAAACAAAATCAGTACTTACTAAACAACTTGCTATAAAGTNTTTTAATTGTTTTTAAAATTGTATGTGGGTACATAGTAGGTGTATATACTTATGAAGTACATGAGATGTTTTGATACAGCCATACAATGTGAAATAAGCACATCATGGATAATAGTGTATCCATCCCCTCAAGCATTTATCCTTTGAGTTATGAACAATCCAATTATACTCTTTATTTCAAAATAGACAAAATACATTCCAAAGTTCTGAAACATAGTGTCTGCTTGTAATGAAATAAGATTTTTGAATCTCACTTTATCATCTATAAAACATTTTATGCATGTTATCACATTTGTAGTTCACAATAGAGACACAATTTTGTAGAGCCAATTTATTTTATAGATAACGTAACTAAACTGTAGATGGATTAAGGCAAATTGTCCAAGGTCTGTAATGAGCAAGTGACAGAAACAGTTCTGACACTGGAGTTCCTGAGGACAATTTCTTTCTCATATCCACTGTAACAAAGCAGATTCTCAGCATGGTATTTTCCCTCTTCTGTAAGATTTTCTCATTAGCTACAAGTATCTGCAGTGGTCTCTAAGGCATCTTATCATTTGCACTTAATACATTGGGGAATTCATGTTATGCACCGAATAATTTTCTGTGTATGATTCTGTGGGCAACATAAGAGGATCAGTGAATAGCTCTACTTTGATGATTGAACATATACCTTACACCCTGGAAATTGCAATGGACAACTTGATTGGAATGGTTTTGAACTGTAATGAGTCTCACTAAATAAAATGTGTCCCCTGGGAATAGAAAGATTATTCATGAAGAGCAAGAGCTTTAGTGACTTTACACTGTTCCATGAAATACTGAGAGAGCCGAATACAATTGGAAATAGTGAATAAAAATAATTAAAGAAGCTATTGATAATTATCAAGTCTTTTTCTCCTTTAGAATTTGCATACCTTAGCTTAGTGGGGAGGGCAGAATTTTGCGTTTGTCAAAGAGAAAAATAGGTATGCTGGAATTGGCTTGTTCAGCTCTGAATATTCTTGCTGTCACCATGGCATGAACGTGTTCCCCAAATGAGCTTCTTCACATCTGTCTATTTAAATCTAATATATCCTTCAAGAACCAGTGCTTGTTCCCAATCCACTTTGTAGACTTAGTCAACCACAATCAATAAAGGCTATGAAACTTAATAGATTAAGCCATATTAAACTACTCATAGTAAACTTTCTTTAACCTTAAACCCAGAAATTTCATATGTTTTAAATCAATATGTTTCTCTGAATTCAAAATCAATTATTCTTTCTAAACTTTTGGGATCTGGGAGATTGGAGAATATTTTGGAAATCAATTCAATAACCATCCTCTAATCTCTAAAGTATAACACACACATAAAATGAACTATAAATGTGTGTATGTATACACACATACATATATGTTTGTCTATATAAACATACATTATAGATATGTATATGTAGATATATATGCATATATATATTCTCTGAAGTCTGTGAAATATTATAAATTAATGGGAATGTAAAGAAAATTTGCACTTATGTACCAAGCCCCATCTTAAGGGCTCTATATATTCTTTCATTTCAGTCCCACAGCCTTGAGAGTTAGGCATCACTGCATCTATTATAGAGAAAAACTATAAGTTCAGAAAAGCCAAAAAACTTGATCAAATGAATGTAAATAATAAACAGTTTAACTAGGTCTTAGCTCTTAGTTTATCTGTCTCCAAAAATTCCTGCTGTATATTTATTCTTGACCACTACTTAATTTACACTTCCTAAATTTATTTTCAAATATAAACCCAATGGTTATTCAGGACAGATAATTTATCACGTACCTATTTCACAGGACAGGTAATTTATCATACACCTATTTGCGTTTCTTGCATGGAAAAAAAATTGTGTATATAGTTAGGTCAAAACAATGCAGTTCCCCATACCAAGCATCAACATGAAACATGTGAGATTAGCTATGCTATGCAAACTGTGAAACAAGTCATAGTTCTGTTTATTTTATGAAATTGTGAACCCTATAATATCTGGCACAGATAAAACTGAAAACAAAATATAATTTTTATCTAGTGTTAAGGTCCTCAATAATTATTCCAGATTATGCCATTCCAATGATAATGCCTCTGCCTACGATGTACAGGTGTCTGTGTCCATGTGGCTGGGGATGTTTGTATCTCAGGGGAGTAACCTCTTGGCTTTCCACATATAGGATCTTTGTGGCTGGCAGCTGTTCAAAGAAAATTTATAATTTTAATCTTTAATCTTTTCTACTGTTCAGAATTGTTGCTCTAATTTTTTAATCCAAGTATGAGGAAATGTAGATTAAGTACTTTAGACCTGCAAGAAGCCAGAGAAGCAATCACCTAGCCCAGTACAGATGAGGCTAAGTTGTAGTTCAGAGACTGGAGGCTTCTAACAAATTCAGTAACTGCATCTTGGGCCTTCTTGATTATGTTAATCTTAGTAGTTAGTGTTACTACAGCCGTGGAAGGGGGAATTTCAGAGTTATAAAGGGATTTGATGCTCCCAGGACCCTAATGCTATATGCCCTGCTGCTCAAATTGAATTGGCTTGGTTGTAAACAGGATTCTGACAACAATAATGAAAATAGTAACTGCTACAGTGTATTAAGTCCTCACTATAGTTTATGTGCAATACGTCGTTTCTTCTCAGCACAATAGTATAATATTATTGTTATCTCTAATTTTTAAATAAGGAAACTGAGACTTAGTGTACCTAAGTAACCTGCCTAAGATCACAATAAGTTACCAGTAACAGAGCCAGAGTTCATATCTCTACCTGTTGACTTCAGTGACTTGGCCATTAATCACTATATTATCCTGACCTCATAAAGTATTTGGGGAAATCAACAATTTGCAAGTACACATTTTTAACATGATACTTTATTTAAATATATGTACACAAAGAAAAACTTTTACATGTCATAAAAATTATGGAAAATGATGAGAAATAAAAAGAAGAAAATAAGAAATACCGTCAAATCCCACCCACCAAGAAATAGCTACTTCTAATACCTTTATACATACACCTTTAGTTCTCTTTTATATACCTGGAAATACATCTGGGGAGGCAAACAATTGGTCTACTAATGTTCATTATATTTTCCCAACTTTTTAGGGAAAACTAGTATCAGCAGTGTAGCCTGTCTGGCTTAACTCATAGGAGGCCAACATCTAACTTTTCCCCTTTATTTTTATTTAATATCTTTCTTTATTTCTTTCATCTTTAAAAATTAGCTCATAAATTAATAGGAGGGCTATAAGATTCAACTAATTAAATAGTATAGTATTATAATTGAAACAAAAATCAGTACTTATTAAACAACTTGCTATAAAGTATGCTAATATTCTACAATGAAATTATTTGAGACTAGAATGTTGTATTAATTTTTTTTTTTTTTTTTTTTTTTTTTTTGAGACGGAGTCTCGCTCTGTCACCCAGGCTGGAGTGCTGTGGCCGGATCTCAGCTCACTGCAAGCTCCGCCTCCCGGGTTCACGCCATTCTCCTGTCTCAGCCTCCCGGGTAGCTGGGACTACAGGCGCCGCCACGTCGCCCGGCTAGTTTTCTGTAGTTTTTAGTAGAGACAGGGTTTCACCATGTTAGCCAGGATGGTCTCGATCTCCTGACCTCGTGATCCGCCCGTCTCGGCCTCCCAAAGTGCTTAAATATTTAAACTAGCTGTAGGCTACATTTGATGCCTTGGTATAGCTGTGACTAACCTTTAGGGATGAACTAAACAGAGAAATCTAGTCCAGACAAGATGATGTAGACTCATCTCTCCATGTTACCCCCTCACAAAGCACAACTCTTAATGTGAGAAATAAAGTAAGAAATCAACAAAAGACAATTCTGTGAAGTGATGAAAAAAAGTAACTCCAGGAGTAGAGAAACACTATAGTACTATGGCATCCTATAATGCCCCATCCAAAATACAAAAGCAATCCAGACCCATTAATTCCTGATTTTACATTGATATTAAAAGACCACCTAGGTAGGTTCTTTCTTCCCTGGGGTTGAACAAGAGTCCACCTGAAAACACTAGGTTGAACCAGCAGGAGAGATGGACATATATATAATCTCATCAATGAAATACAATTATTAAAAAATGAACCAGGGACTTTCAGTTTCTGGTTCTGCATGTAAGGAGCTTAGAAGTTGCTACTTTAGTTTAAAACAAGTGTAAAGCTAAAGAAAATTAAAAATTAACAATTCCTCTTGGATCCCTAAGAGAGGTGAGGATATAGGGCAAACCACTGCCCCCAAGACTGGAGAGGAAAAAAAAGGTGAATATAGGGAGTCACAGCTTATCACAGCAGAAAAGCAGAGACTAACAAGTAAAAACCAACCTGGGAACTAGTGCTTGAGTAGGAAAATCTGAATTCTAGTTGATGAATTGCCTGAGGCTCAGTGTGGACAGGATTGAAAGTTAAAAACTCCAGAAGTACTCAGCAATGGGTGGGGAGAAAATATTATGAAATTTATCTCCAGGTTCTCACAGTAAATATCAGAGTAAAATCCCCTTCTGCTTCTGGCGGGGAGAGGGAAAAAGGAACCATTTTGAAATATGTCAGAGTAATGAGTTCATAACAAGGCCTGCCCTCAAGAAATGAGATCTTAACCTTCTGGGGTATTATCAGAACCTAACTGACTGGGAGGAAGAAAATCACCCGACTCCAGCTAGCTCCAGCCTTTCATGTGGGAGAAAGGAAATACCGAACTATAGACCACTCTAGTCCTCCTGTCAAACCTAAGGCAGGAGAAAACTACTGAGAAACTATTGTGAACTTCACATCCCAGAGGTGTAGGCTCACTAAAAGACTGAGGCCTCATTGTAGGACTGGAGAATGCCTCTCCTCCCCTAATGCCTTACCACTATTACTAGAGACCTATTGGCAGTAGTTTGTTTTACCTGTGCATCATATCTGGCTATCAAGAAATGAATTACATGGCATGCGCAAAGCCAAAACACACAATTTGAAAAGACAGAGCAACTATGAGAAACAGACATGGAAGAGATGTTGGAACTAAAAGACCAGAAATTGCAAACAACTACAATTAATATGCTTTAAAAACCTCTTTAATGAAGTAGATAACATGCAAAACAGGTGGGTAATGTAATCAGATATAAATACCAAAAAATAAATGCTAGAGATAAAAAACACTATAATAGAAATACAGAGTGCCTTTGATGAGATTATTAATAGAATACACAGAGCTGAAGAAAGAACTTCTGAGTTTGAGAATATGTAAACAAAAACTTCAAAAACTGAAAGGTGAAAAAAACAAAGAATGAAAAAAACAAAAAACAGAACAGAACATCCAAGGACTGGAGAACTACAAAAGGTAAAATATAGACACATTGAGAATACCAGAGGGAAGAAAGTCTCTTCTCACCACATCTCAACATCATACTGGAAGTCTTAGCTATTGCAATAAGACAGTGAAGAAAAGAAAAGTCATTATAATTGGGAAGAAAGAAAAAAGGTGTATTTGTTCACAGATGACATAATCTATCTATGTAGAATATCTGAAAGAATCAACAAAAGTCTCCAGGAAATAATCAGAACTTATTGCAAGGTTACAGTATACAAAGCTAATATACAAAAGTAAATTGCTTTCCTATAAATCAGCAATGAACAAGTGAAATCTGAAATTAAAAATGAAGTATCATTTACATTAGCACCCCCTAAAATGAAATCTTTAGGTATAAATCTAACAAGGTAAGTACTCTGTGTGTGTGTGTGTGTGTGTGTTTGTGTGTGTGTGTCTATATATGCAGAAACTCTGATGAAATGACTCAGAGGAGTGAAATAAATGTAAAAATATCCTTTGTTAATGGAAAGACTCAATATTATCAAGATGTCAGTTTCAAATTTTTCTATAGATTCAGTGTAACCCCAATCAAATTTTTAGCAGATTACTTTGTAGATATCACAAAACTGATTCTAAAGTTTATATGAGGAGGCAAACCAAACTATCCAAAATAATATTGAAGGAAAAGATCAAAGTTACAACACTGTCACCACCTGACTTCAAGACTTATTGCAAAGCTACAGCAATCAAGAGAGTATGGCACTGGCTAAAGAATAGCCATATAGAAAAATTGAATAGAATAGGAAACCCAGAAATAAAGCCAATAAATATAATCAACTAATATCTGACAAAGGAGTAAAGATAGTGCAATGGAGCAAAAATGAACATTTCAACCAATGGTGCTGGCACCACTGGACATTCATAAGCAAAATAATAATACCAATAATAATAATAATAAATCTAGACAAAGCCCTTAGACCCTTCAAAAAATTAACTCAAAGTAGATCAGAGATTGCAATGTAAAACACAAAACTATAAAACTCCTAGAAGTTAACATAGGAGAAAACTTAGATGACCTTTGGTGTGGCAATGACTTTTAGGTACAATAGCAAAGGCATGATCTATACAAAAATTGATTAGCTGGACTTCATTAAAATTAAAAACTTCTGCTTTGCAAAATGCAATATCAAGAGAAAGAGAAGACAAGCTGCAGACTGGGAAACACTTTTAAAAACATATTTGATAAAAAACTATTATCCAATATTTGTAAAAAAAAAAAAAAAAAGAAAGAAAAGAAAAAAACTCTTCAAACTCAACAATAAAACTAACAACCTGATTTTAAAATGGGCCAAATAACTTAACAGACATTTCACAAAACAAGATATATAGATGGCAAATAAGCATGAGAAAAGGTGCTACACATATATCATCAGAAAAATATAAATTAAAGCAATATGATCCACTACGCACTTATTAGAATGGCCAAAATACAGAACCCTGACAACACCAAATGCGGTGAAAATGTGGATAAATACGAACTCTCATCTTGCAAATGCACAATGGTACAGCCACCATGTTAGTTTTCTTAAAAAACTAAATCTATTCTTTTCATGTGATAAAGCATCATAGTCCTCAGCACTTACTGGAAGAAGCTGAAAACATATGTCCACACAAAAACCCGCACAGAAATGTTTATAGAAGTTTTGTTCATAACTGCAAAAATTTGGAAGCTACCAAGAGACTCTTAAGTAGGTGAATGGATAAATAAATTGTATTATGCCCAGACAATAAAATAATATTCAGTGCTAAAAGAAATGAGCTACTGAACCAAGGAAATTCATTGAGAAACCTTAAATGTATATTTCTAAGTGAAATTAGTTATAATATATACCTCTATATAACTCACTTACTATATTAGATTATTATATATATATATATTCCTTCCTACAGTCTCTAGCCAATCTTTGAAAAGGCTACATACTCTGTGATTACAACTATATGACATTCTAGAAATGTGCAATTATGGAAACACCAAAAAGATCACGGGCTGCCAGAATTTTGTGGAGAAGGAGGGATGAATAGGTTGAAGCACAGAAAATGTTTAAGTCTATAAATCTGTAATCTATGTCATTATAAAGGTGAATACATGTCATTATACCTTTATCCAAACCCATAGGATGTGCAACACCAAAAGTAAACCCTAATGTAAACTATTGATTTAAGTGATGATGATGTGTCAATTTGGTTCAGCAGTTGTAACAAATGTACCACTCTGGTGGGAAATGTTGACAATGGGAGAGGCTGTGCATGTTTGTAGGCAGGGTGTATATATAGAAGAACTTTGTATCTTACATTTAATTTTGCTGTGAACATAAAACTGTTCCAAAACATTTTAAAATAAAATTAAATAAAATTCTAGGCCGGGCATGGTGGCTCACGCCTGTAATGCCAGCACTTTGGGAGCCCAAGGTGGGTGGTTCACTTGAGGTCAGGAGTTTGAGACCAACCTGGTTTCACCGTGTGGTGAAACCCCGTCTCTACTAAAAATACAAAAATTAGCTGGGAGTGGTGGTAGGTGCCTATAATTCTAGCTACTAGGGAGGGTGAGGCAGGAGAATTGCTTAAGCCCAGGAGTCAGAGGTTGCAGTGAGCCAAGACTGCATCACCTCACTCCAGCCTGGGTGGCAGAGTGAGACTCCGTCTCAATAAAATAAAAATAAAATAAAATAAAAAATTCTAATAAGTTGTGTAGATAGAAAATAGAAATAATTAAAGGCAAAAAACCCACATAAATGAGATTACAGAATGAAAAATACAATAGCAGAAATAAAAATCTTGTTTTATGACCTCAGTAGTAGAGGACAGAATGTAGAATCAGTGAACGTGAGAACAGAGCAATACAATTTACTCAATCTGACCAAAAGAGAGAAAAGAGACTGAAAAGCAAAATGAATTGAGCCTCAGGGACCTACGGGACATAAAAAAAAATAAAATAAAATAAAAAGTCCAGTATGTGTATATTTCCAATCCCAGAAAACCAGGAGAGTGTTGGGCTGAAAGAAATTTAAAATAAATAAGAGTTGAAAATTTCCAAATTTGATGAAAGGTCTAAACCTACAAATTCAAAAGCTAAGTGAACTTGAAGTAGGATAAACCTAAATAAATCCATATCAATGCACTATAATTAAACTTCAAAGAACTAAAGACAGAAAAAAGTGAAAGTATGTATTTTTTGTATCTCTATTCCCCTTCATTAATGTAAGTGTCTTTCCCTACACAAATACCACAGCTTTGATTTCTATAGATATAAAATGCGTCTTGAAATTATAGACTGATTTCTTTTTTTCTAATTTAGGATTATTTTAGATATTCTAGGGGTTGTGCCTTTCCATAGGAAATACACCCATAATATAGAATTTGGCAAAAATGCAACAGCACTTCAATGGAAGAAGGATGCTCTTTTTAACAAATGTTGCAGAGCAGTTGGACAACATCAGGGGAGGGTAGAGATGGGAAGATAAAACCTTGGCCACTTAAACCTCATATCATACACAATAATTTCTAAAAGTGTTTTTACTATATTGTTTTAGATATATATTTTTTCAATGTTTTATGCTCATATTGTTTTACAACCATATTTAGAATATTTGAAAGCATATTCTATTTCTTAAAAGCTTTGTTTTATATTCCAGAATCTTTTATATCAATATTTTACTTTTGCAGTCTTGACATTTTTATTTTGTTAATCCCTGACTAATTAAAGTATATCTTGAGCAATCATTTCATAAAGGTAAATTGTTTCCTAAAATAAATGTTAGAAAATGACTTATTAACTAAAAATAAATCACAAACTTAAATGCACAATGTAAAGTATAAATACGTAGAAAAATTCATAGGAGTAGGTTTTCTGGATCTAGAGTTAGGAGAAAAGTTTTTAAAACTGACATCAGAAGTACAACTCACAAAATAAAAATTGATAAGTTAAAACCTATCTATTAAAACTTTTGTTCAAAGAAAACCCATGTGAATAGTATGAAAAGACAAACTATCAACTGGGAGAAAATATTTGAAAACCATGTTTTGGACAAAGAGTTTTTACCTAGAAAATATAAAGGACTCAGACTCGCCAGTAAGAAACAATCCAATTAAAAATGGATGAGAAAATATTTGAAGAGATAATTCATCAAAGAGGATATAGAGAAGACAAATAAGCACACAAAAAAGTTGTTCTATGTAATTAGTTATTTGACCATTAGGGAAATGCAAATTGAAACCATAAAAGGCTATTACTGCATACCTGTCAGAAGGGCTAAAATATAAAATAATGACAATGCCGAATGCTAGAGAGAATATGGAAAACCAAATCGTGCATATATTGTTAGTGAGAATGTCAAATCATCGTCTCTCTGGAAAATAGTTTGGCATTAAAAAAAAAAAAATCTAAACATAAAACAACACACATCCCAGAAATTACTCTCAAACATTTATTCAGGGAAATAAAACCGTATGTTCACAGTATGAGAAAAGTTCATATAAGAATGTTCATAGCAGCTTTATTTGTGATAGCCCCAAATAGAAACAACCCAGAGAAGGTGAATGGTTCAACAAGCTGGGATAGACCATGGAATACCATTGAGCAACAAAAAGAAATAAACTATTGATACATTCAACAACTTGCATGAATCTCCAAGAAATGTTGCTGAGTCAAAAAAGACAATCCCAAAAGGTTATACACCATGTGATCTATTTTCTGTAACATTCTTGTAATGACAAAATCATAGAAATGGAGAATGGAATAATGGTCATCAGGAATGGGAGATGGAAGTGGGCATGTTTATAAAAGAGTTTGAAATCTATGGTGTTGGGAAAGTTCCATATCCATATTGCTTGTATCAATGTCAATATACTGGTTCTGATAGTGTACCGTAGTTCTGCAAAATGGGGAAAACTGGTAAAGGGTACAAAGAATCTATCTGCATTATGTCTTACAAATATGCATAAATGTACATTTATCTCAATAATTTTATAAAACTAATTTAAATTAAACATTTACATATTCTGGTAACAATGACACAAACACTTAGCAATTTTGTTTTTATTTTAATGCAGTTTTTAATATTGCTATTACCCATAAGCTGGAGTGGTGTCTTAGAATGAGCTAGCTGTAGAAATACTGCATTGTGATTCATTTGGCTTAAATGATAGGGAAAACTAATCGGATCTCTTCAGAAGTTTCTAAAAAGGACAGTTCCAGGGTTGTTTAGTCCAGTGGCCCATAAATGTCATCAAGGACCCAGGGCTTTTCCATCTTTCTTTTCTCCCATCTTCACTTTGTTAGCTTGGTCCTCCTCTTGGTCACAATATGTTTGTAATATACTAGACATCACAAGCATAGATAACTTCTCCGTAAAATAAATTTGCTTCTTTCATTGTTTCTCTTTAATTGGTGAGGACACAGCCCAATAGTATCTTCTAAAAACGTTTCTGCCACATCACAGGGAAAAAAAGGATTACATATTTTCTTGAACTAATTGGTATTTCCCTGCATCTCTTTAGACAGGAGAGACACAAACAATATATAGCAGTGTCTGCTACAGTTGAATAAAACTAACAGCAGGAGTTGTTCTAGTACAGGATCAATATCAAAATCTCTGCATGACTTTAGCTATATCATGTACCTACTCTGCCCTTCAGTTTTATCATAATTAAAATGAAGAAACTGGATGTATCACCTTTCCAGCTGTGATTTATTCTGTGCTAGTGCTGCAGTTTTGCTTTTTATACTCAGTAACCTTAAACACACCATATGGGACCCAGTTGGAATTCATCATGTAATGTTATGATCCCAGTGACCAGCGCAGACAAAGTTAACATCCTCTCAGTGTTGTCTTAAGCCTCTATTGTGTGACTTATCATACTGGAGTGTGACTTAGATATTATACATTTTTGTCTTCCTGTAATAGGGAATTATTTTAAGAAAAGAACACATCTTACTCATTTTATACTCTCAGTGCCCAGACTTTTGCCTGGTAGAGATTAGGCAGCCAATGAAACATGGTAATTTTGGTTATCTGCTAGTGCACCATCATCAGATCACTTGCTCTGATCCTGTTAATAACATCACTACTAATAAATAATTATGAGATTTGAACATAAGTCATTAGTAAATAATAAATGCTCCATAAAAAAATTAGATCCTTTATGAAATGTTTTCTCAAGGCATAGTGGTAAATATCACAGAATCTTAAATCTCCAAAACCAACTTTTTTCTTTAGCTTTGGACCAACTGTTAATTTAGTAAGATCTATCTACTAAACACAACCTTTGCACATTTCTGGAAACCATATTACAGCCACTGGGAAATATGTCATATATTGAACTGAATTAAATTTTGCTTATAAACAAAATTAAAAACGACAAGAGTGCATAATAAAATGTGCCAACTACATCAATTCCTGCTTTAACCTTATTGTATTCGTCCATTTTCACACTGCTATAAAGACATACCTGGGTAATTTATAAAGAAAACAGGTTTAATTGACTCACAGTTCTGCATGGCAAGGGAAGCTTCAGGAAAGTTACAATCATGGCACATCTTACATGGTGAGAGATGAGAGAGTTAGCAAAAGCAGGGAAAACTGCCTTATAAAACCATCAGACCTCATGAGAACTCATTCACTATCACGAGAACAGCATGGGGAAAAATGACCCCATGAGTCAATCACTTCCCGCCTGGTCCCTCCCTCAACAAGTGGGGATTATAGGGATTACAATTCGAGAAAAGATTTGGGTGGGGACACGGAGCCAAACCATATCAATTATCATTACTGATTGTCCAAGTGAATTGCTGCCCCAAAAATCACCAAAAAAAAACTACCATTCTTTTTCCCCTTTTGTAGCTAGTGTAAATGGGATTGCTGTCCTGATTTCTTTTTTAGTTAGTTCATTACTGGTGTATAAAAATACTACTAAGTTTTGTATATTGATTTTGCATCCTACAACTTTATCGAATTTGTTTATCAGTTCTAAGAGGTTTTTTTAAGGTGTCTTTAGGCTTCTCTACATATAAGATCATGTCATCTGCAAAGAGGGATAATTTGACTTTCTCTTTTCCAGTTTGGGTACCTTTTATTTCTTTTTCTTGTCTGATTGCTCTGGCTAGGACCTTCAGTACTATGTTGAAGAAGAGTGGTGAATATATGCATCCCTGTCTTGTTCCAGTTTTTAGGAAAGGCTTAGGGTTTTCACAATTTCATATATTAGCGGTGGGTTTGTCACATAGAGTCTTTATTATGTTGTGGTATATTCCTTCTATGCCTAATTTCTTGAGAGTTTTTATCATAAAGCGATGTGGAATTTTATCAAATGCTTGTTCTGTGTCTATTAAGATGATTGCAGGCATTTTGCCCATCATGCTGTTAATGTGATGTATCACATTTATTGATTTGCCTATGCTGAACCATCCTTGCATCCCTCAGGTAAATCAAACTTGATCATGGTTTATTATCTTTTTGATGTACTTTGGATTTAGTTTGTTGAGGATTTTTGCATCTGCGTTCATCAGAGGTATTGGCATGTACATTTCTTTTCTTTTCTTTTTTTTTTTTTTTTTAATTGTGTCCTTGTCTGGTTTGGGTACCAGGATAATGCTGGCCTCATCGAATGAGGTAGGAAAATTCAGTCCAAAATAATTTTAAAACAGTTTGAAAAGAATTGTTAGTTCTGTATAAATTGGTAGAATTAAGTAGCAAACCCATCCAGTTCCAGTTTGGGCTTTTCTTCATTGGGAGACATTTTATTACTGACACAATCTCTCTATTTCTTATTGGCCTGTTCAGCTTTTCTGTTTCTTCCTGGTTCAATCTTGGTATGTTGTGCGTGTCCAGGCATTTTCCTCTAGATTTTCTAATTTGTTAGTATATGCTTGTTCATAATAGTCTCTAATGATCCTTTGTATTTCTTTCTAAGCTCTTTTTTTGGAATTCTGATTTTATTTGAGTCTGTTTTTTCCCTTGGATTGTCTAGCTAACAGTTTATTGATTTTGTCTTTTTAAAAAATCAACATTTTGTTTTGACGTTCCCTTTGTTACATGTTTTTTATTTTATTTGAAGTTCTGGAATACATGTGCAGGATGTGCAGGTTTGTTACATAGGTAAACACGTGCCATGGTGGTTTGCTGCACCTGTCAACCCATCACCTAGGTATTAAGCCCAGCATGAATGAGCTATTTTTCCTGATATTCTCCCTCCCCTTCCCCCACCCCTGACAGACCACAGTATGTGTTGTACCCCTCCCTGTGTCCATGTGTTCTCATTGTTCCGCTCGCACTTATAAATGAGAACATGTGGTATTTGGTTTTCTGTTCCTGTGTTGATTTGTTGAGGATGATGGCTTTCAGCTCCATCCAAGTCCCTGCAAAGGATAAGATCTCATTCCTTTTTATGGCTGAATAGTAGTCCATGGTGTATATGTACCATATTTTCTTTGTCTAGTCTATCATTGATGGGCATTTGGATTGATTTCACGTCTTTGTTATTGTGAATAGTGCTACAATGAACATACACGTTCATGTATCTTTATAATAGAATGACTTATATTCCTTAGGTATATACCCAGTAATGGGATTGCTCAGTCAAATGGCATTTCTGGTTCTAGGTCTTTGAGGAGTTGCCACACTGTCTTCCACAATGGTTGAACTAATTTACATTCCTACCAACAGTGTAAAAGTGTTCCTATTTCTCCACAGCCTTGCCAGCATCTGTTGATTCTTGACTTTTTAATCATCATTCTGACTGGTATGAGATGGTATCTCATTGTGGTTTTGACTTGCATTGTAATGACCAGTGATGTTGAGCATTTTTCATATGTTTATTGGCTGCATAAATGTCTTCTTTTGGGAAGTATTTGTTCATGTTCTTTGCCCACTTTTTAATTGGGTTGTTTGTTTTTGTCCTGTGAATTTGTTTAAGTTACTTGTAGATTGTGGATATTAGACCTTTGTCAGATGGGTAGATTGCAAAATTTTTTTCCTATTCTGTAGGTTGTCTGTTCACTCTGATGATAGTTTCTTTTGCTGTGCAGAAGTTCTTTAGTTTAATTAGATCCCATTTGTCAGTTTTGCTTTTGTTGCAATTGCTTTTGGCGTTTTTGTCATGAAATCTTTTCCTGAGCGTATGTCCTGAATGGTATCGCCTAAATTTTCTCCTAGGGTTTTTATAGTTTGGAGTTTTACATTTAAGTCTTTAATCCATCTTGAGTTAACTTTTATATGAGAACACTACCAATTTTTAATGACTGCTTCTAGATTTTATTGCTTACAGCAAGGTGAACAATCATCAAAATGTAGTAAACATTAATTCCGAATCTATCTTTTCCATATTTCTAAACTGAAGGCTACTGTGTCTCAGCATTTAATCTCATGACATTTAATATGTTACTATATCTGTAAGTCTAATAATTGCTTTTTTGAAACAAATTTATTTGGAATGGAGTAACATGGTAATTAAAGAAAAAATACAAATAAAATGTGAACTGCATTTTATATTTTGTATTTCTCTTTGATGATAGTTTATTTTAATATAAAATAAAGTTACACAGTAGAAAACTACTATAGGATTATAGTATATATGTGACATATGTTTTAAAACAAGCTACCAGTTGTCTAATAAATAATACCTTATAAGAAATATATCTTCTAACTTTGTTCACTTTAACAAGTGAATACATAAATAAATATTCAGTCTCAGAACCTGGCTTCCTATATCTCGAAATAGCATTTGTAATATTGCAGCAAATTATTACATTCAAGGAAAACTTATTTTGTTTAAGGAACTGTGCTGGTTTCTGGATTTTTATTAGTTAAAAGGAGGAAACTTTGAGATTTGGGTGGGGACACAGAGCCAAACCATATCAATTATCATTACTGATTGTCCAAGTGAATTGGACAAGAACTGCTGCTTTTCACACATACACTCAGAAGCATAACTTGTATTTCAGAGGGAAATGTTTTATGTTAAATTAATTATTTAATCTAAATTAGAATAATCTGTAAAATTTAAAATATGTACACATACAGTATACCAGGTGCTATTCAACGAACCTGGGATGCAACAGTGATCAAAACCTTGAAAGATTTCTGCTGTCATTAGATTACATCCTAGAGGAGAAGGACAAATTGTAAGTACATTTGAAGGAAGAGAGAAATGAATAAAATAATTGTTTTGAAGAGAGTAGCAAAATTAAGTTAATGGGCTATCATGTAGGATTGTTGGGCAATATTGAGTATCTATTTTAGAGGAATGGTCATGAATGTGAAGTGAAGTCAGTCTGTAAGCTTGGAGGTTTTTCTAGAGAAAATCTCCAAAGAAAAACCTCTAAAGAAAAAACGTGTTTATATTCTCAGTGCAACATAGGCATAGTCGGGTGTGATGGTTAGTACGGATTGTCAACTTCACTGTATTGAAGGATGCGAAGTATTGATTCTGGGTATGTCTGTGAGGGTGTTGCCAAAAGAGATTAACATTTGAGTTAGTGACCTGTGAAACACAGACCCACCCTTAATCTGGGTGGGCACCATCTATTCAGCTGCTAGTGTGGGTAGAATATAAAGCAGGCAGAAAAACATGAGAAGACGAGACTGGCCTAGCCTTCCTGCCTATATCTTTCTCCTGTGCTGGATGTTTCCTGCCCTGGAACATCACACTGCAAGTTCTTCAGTTTTGGGACTCGGATAGGCTCTCCTTGCTTCTCAGGTTGCAGACGTCCTATTGTGGGACCTTGTGATCATGTGAGTTAATACTTAATAAACTCCCCTTTATATACATATCTATTCTATTAGTTCTGTCCCTCTAGAGAACCATAATACATGGGGTAATCAGATTGTAGATTTATTCCAAACACACTTTCACACTCAAGCAAAGAAATATAAATTCACACTTTTTAATAACCTCATGGTAGAAAGAATTTGTTTATTCATCTTTTGAGACTTTGGGCCTGGCCATGTGACTTTGTGCAATGGGATAGCATACATGATGCGATCAAACTTACATTGTGTTTTCATGATTAGTCTTGCTCTTTTGTTCTTCTGCCTTTTCTCATAGAATGAATACAATTTGGTTAACTACTGGTTCAAGGAGGTTAGAGGTGCACAGAACAAGTGTGGGCAGAATCTATGATTGAGAACCAAATCTAGATTCACCTGGTCTATATCCATGAAATGGCTATGGAGAGGCAATTATAAAGGTAGACCATGAAATTTACTCTAAGAAAAAAATGTATGGATATTAGCTGATATAAGTTAAGTCATTCAACAAATAATTTTTAATACCTGCAATCCCAATGGACATTGCTAGATATTTTAGAAGCCTTATACTTAACACATTCTTCTTCTTCTCAAAGTGTAAAGAGAAAAATGTATATATATATGTATTAAAATATCTATAAAAGTCTTTCTAGGTAAGTATAAATGAAAAACAAACGAAATATAGTAAGCACAAAGAGAAAGATATCACTGAGATACAGAATGATTAGCAGTAGCTTTCCGTAGGAAGGAGTCTTGACCTAGGCAGAATTCAGAAGCACATGCTCTCTGTCCCCTTCCTGGTTTGTTCAGTGCACTAATCAACATTTCTTATGGTTCAAATCAAAGTCATTTCCTCTTCTTCGCCCTCATTTCAAAAAAGAGAAGTATTTGAACTTATTTTGAAGTCCTTGAGGGCACTGAGTGTCCTCAATTCCTAACACAGTTCTTAGCATATAACTACAACTTAGTATTTTTTATTAAATTAATCAATAATTAATAAATGAGAAAAAATAAAAGCTCTGCTATATTTATGCAGTTGTATTTCTGAAAGCATGTTTTAGTTTAATTTAAAATAGTGTATATGCCTTGATAATTATCACAGATATGAAATAATTTTAAACCAAAAAACAGTTCAAACAACAAAACAATTAGAGAAATAAATAGATTTCTCCTACTAACATGCTGAAATAAAATAAATTTTACTAAGGTACTATACAAAATATTTTACTAAGGTACCTATACAAAATATTTAAATAGTCAGAAATTGTTTTTCTCTCTGCTTAACCATTCTATGTTATAAATATAATTTTAACTAACTTCTATGTTATCCAAATAAATTGCAAACTTAACAGCAATAAAATGTTGAAGAACTGCCAGCCATCCAATTCTGTTTAAAACATAAAATAATCCGTCAACTGTCAATGACAGCCATCCTCCATGTGAAAAATTGGGACAAGGTCATAATAATTAGTTTCTCAAGTTGTGTCAGAATGTAGTATTAAAACTCTCTCTTTACAGCTTGATGAGAACGAATGTTTCCAAGCTGACGAAAGCAGTTTCTTTTCAATGACAGAAAAGCTTAGGAGTTGTGGAAAATGAGACATAAAGAGAGACAGGGATAAGAGACATTTAAAAAGCACTTACTGAAAAAACTTTATAAAATGGGAAGTTGTACAGTTAATTAAGTAGATTTATTTGGGGAGATATCATTTAGCTACTTTGATTTTCATTATCCTTACAGTGTAAGAAACAGGGATTGGAGAGATGATTCCCAGTGTCCCTTGAAGTTCTAAGATTATACAATTCTCTGATCAATTTCCAGAATTATAACTAAGTAAAGGCAGTGACAAGCTCCTGCTGTCAAGGTCAAGCTAGGCAAAGTAGATGGTTCTAATTTAAAGGCAATTGTCTTTTAAAACATTAAAGAAGTCAGAGAATATCCCAAGGGTTTGATTTTTAATGAAGATCACATTGTGATTTATATATGAAAGAGCCACAGAAAATCCTTATTGCAATGGTATCATTTGCACTAAAAAGAAATCAATCTTTTGGCGAAAGTCACCTTTGATCACAAAAGCAAAATGTTTATACTTTAAAATGTCTCTTTAATAAAATAATATAATTTAATAAAGATAGAAAAGGAAAGAATGTGCATCTGTAACAGGGCATTCTAAGTCATTGTGCCTTATGATCTTCCCAAGCTTTGAATGAGGAAAGTTGGCAGATTTCAGAGAGAAAAGAAGCGCAGGACACTCATAAACAAATATTGCCATCAGCTGAGGACTGGCACGAAGGTGCAGATAGGAAAAATGACTGTGAGGAGGCACCTTCACCACAGCTTACTATGGATTTTGCAAATAATTCCAACCATGCCAAAGACATAGACAAGACTGACCAGCTTCAAGACCTCAGCCTGCAGGACACTGCCCTGGGTGCTGCTCATCCCACACCTCTAGGGGCACAGTGCACTGTGGTGTTGCATCTCCCACCCTGCTGCATCTGTGTTATGGATAAGGATGACTGCAGTAATTTTGTAAGTCTGCATCATGCCCACAGCCTTATGAGGGAGTGTCAACAGAAACAAGAGATTGGTTTGAAGCAGTTACTTTTTCAAAGTTTGTCTAGTGAGGGTGATATAAAATATGGGACCATAATTGAAAGTGAAGATAAGATGTTTTAAAAATTCACTAGATAACTGCTGCTTTTCATGAGTAGGTTTTGAGGTATTTCTGGAGCGTAGAGACACTCTTTTAAAATTTTCAATTTTGTACATGCATAGTAGGTATATATGTTTATGGTATACATGAGATATTTTGGTACAGGCATGCAACATGTAATAGTCATATTAATGTAAATGGGGCATTCATCACCTCAAGCATTTATCCTTTCTTTTAGTTACAAACAATCCAATTATACTCTTTCAGTTATTTTTAAATGTAAAATTAAATTATTGTTGATAATAGTCACCCTGTTTGCTATCAAGTACTTGGTCTTATTCATTCAAACTATTTTTTTTTTTTTTTTTTGAGACGGAGTCTTGCTCTGTTGCCCAGGCTGCAGTGCAGTGGCATGATGTCAGCTCACTGCAACCTCCGCCTCCCAGGTTCAAGCGATTCTCCTGCCTCAGTCTCCTGAGTAGCTGTGATTACAGGCACATGCCACTACGCCCGGCTAATTTTTTGTATTTTTAGTAGAGATGGGGTTTCACCATGTTAGCCAGGATGGTCTCGATCTCCTGACCTCCTGATCCACCTGCCTCGGCCTCCCAAAGTACTGGGATTACAGGCGAGCCACCGTGTCTGGCCCTTTTTTACTTGTTAATCAGCCTTATTTCCACCCTCCACACCCTACTACCCTTACCAGTCTCTACTAACCATGCTTCTACTCTCTATCTCCATGCATTCAATTGCTTTAAGTTTTAGCTACTACAAATAATGAGAACATGTAAAGTTTCACTTTATGTGTCTGACTTATTTCACTTAACATAATGACTCCAGTTTTATCCATGTTGTTGCAAACTACAGGATCTCATTATTTTTTATGTCTGAATTCTTTATTGTATGTGTGTGTGTGTGTGTGTGTGTGTGTGTGTATATATATATATAACATTTTATTTATCCATTTATCTGTTGATGGACACTTAGGTTGCTTCCAAATCTTGACTATTGTAAACAGTCTTTCAACAAAGATGTGAGTGCAGGTATCACTTCCATAGACTGGTTTTCTTCCTTTTGGGTATACACCTAGCAGTGAGATTGCTGGATCTTTTGGTTGCTCTAATTTTAGTTTTTTGAGGAACCTCCAAGCTGTTATCCATAGTGGCTGTACTAATTTTCATTCCCACGAAGAGTTTTCGAGGGTTTCCTTTTCTCTGCATCTCTGCATCTTCTCCAGCATTTGTGATTGACTGTCTTTTGGATAAAAGCCATTTTAACTGGGGTTAGATGATATCTTATTGTCATTTAGATTTGCATTTTTCTGATAATCAATAATATTGAGTGCCTTTTCATATACCTGTTTGCTATTTATATGACTTCTTTTGAGAAATATCTATTCAGATATTTGGCCCATTTTCTAATTGGATTATTTGATTTTTTTGGTAGAGTTATTTAAGCTCCTTGTATATTCTGGTCATTAATCCTTTGTCAGATGGATACTTTGCAAAAATTTTCTCCCATTTTGTGGGTTGTTTCTTAGTTGATTGTTTCCTTTGCTATGGAAAAGCCTTTTAACTTAATGTGATCCCATTTGTCCATTTTTGATTTGGTTGCCTGTGGGGTATTACTCAGGAAATTTTTGCTTAGTTGTGTTCTGGAGAGTCTCACCAATGTTTTATTTTAGTAGTATCATAGTTCGAGGTTTTAGTTTTAAGTATCTAATTCATGTTGTACTTCATTTTTTTTTTTTTTTTTTGTATATGGTAAGACATAAGGATCTAGTTTCATTTTTTTACACATTGATATCCAGTTTTCCCAGCACCGTTTATTGAAGATATTGTTCTTTCCCCCAAAATATGTTATTGGCATCTTTTTTGAAAACGAGTTCACTGTAGATGTTTGAATTTGCCCCTGGGGTTTTATTCTGTTCCCTTGGTCTATGTGTCTGTTTTTATGCCAGTACCATGTTGTTTTGGTTACTATTGTGATTCCTCCAGTATTATTCTTTTTGCTCAGGATACTTTGGCTATTCTAGGTCTTTTATGATTCCGTATAAATTTTGGAATTTTTTTCTATTTCTGTGAGAAGGTCATTGGTAATTTGATAGGAACTGCATTGAATTTGTAGACTGCTTTTGGTAGTATGAACATTTTAACAATACTGATACTTCCAATGAATGATCTTATTAATGTGTTGTTGAATTTATCATTTTGATGTGTCTTTGCCTGGTTTTGGTATCAAGGTAATACTGGCCTTGTAGAATGAGTTTGGATGTATTCCTTCCTCCTTTATTTTTTGGAATAGTTTGAGTAGGATAGATATTAGTTATTCTTTAAATGTTTGGTAGAATTCAGCAGTGAAGCATCAGATCCCAAGTTTTTCTTTGCTAGGAGACTTGATTATGGCTTTGATCTTGTTACTTGTTATTTGTCTCTTCGGGTGTTGAATTTCTTCATGGTTCAATCTTGGTAGATTGTATGTGTCTAGGAATTTCTCTATTTCTTCTTGATTTTTCAGTTTATTTGCATATAGTTGCTCATAGTCGCCACTAATGATCCTTTGAATTTCTGTGGCATTCATTCTAATATCTCTTTTTTCACCTCTGATTTTATTTATTTGAGCCTTCTTTCATTTTTTCAGTGAGTCTGGCTAAAGACTTGTGACTTTTGTTTGTATTTTCAATAAACCAACTTTTTATTTTGCTGATCTTTGTAATATTTTCTTCATTTCAATTTTATTTATTTATGTTTAATGTTTATTATTTCTTTTCTCCTACTAATTTTGAGTTTGGTTTACTCCTGCTATTCCAGTTCTTTAACACACATCGTTAGGCTAGTTATTAGAAATATTTCTTCTTTTTTGATGTAGGCACTTATAGCTGTAAATTTCCCTCTTAGCACTGCTTTTGTTGTATCTTATATGTTTCAGTGTATTGTAACTCCATTACTATTTGTTTCAAGGACATTTATAATTTTCTTCTTAATTTCTTCATTGACCCATTGGTCATTCAGGAAGATATGGTTCAATTTCCATGTGTTTGTATAGTTTTAAAAATTCCTCTTATTATTGATTTCTAGTTTTATTCCGTTGTGGACAGAGAAAATGCTAGATAAAATTTCAATTGTTTTGAATATTTTAAGACTCCTTTTGTGGCCTAATATATGATCTATTCTTGAGAGTGATCCATGTGCTGAGGAAATAAATGTGTATTCCATACTCTCAGATAAAATGTTCTATAAATATCAATTGGGTTCATTTGGTCTATAGTGCAGATTGTGTCTCCTGTTTCTTTGTTGATTTTCTGTTTGGATGATCTGTCCAATACTGAAAGTGGGGTGTTGAAATCTCCAACTGTTATTGTATGGTGGTTTTTCTCCTTTGTTTTAGCTCTAATAATATTTGCTTTATATATGTGTGAGCACCAGTGTTAGAGGTGCATATCAAATTGTTATATCCTCTTGCTGAATTGACTTATTTATCATTATATAGTGACCTTCTTTGTCTCTTCTTACATTTTTTTTTATCTTGAAATCTATTTTATCTGATTTAACTGTAGCTACTTCTGATCAATTTTAGTTTCCCTCGACATGGAATATTTTTTTCCATCCCTTTATTGTCAGTCTATGTGTGTCCTCATAGGTGAAGTGTGTTTCTTTCTTTTTTTCTTTATTTTTGTCTTGCTCTGTTGCCAGGCTGGAGTGCAGTGGTGTGATCTCGATTCATTACAGCCTCCACCTCCTGGGTTCAAGTTATTCTCCTGCCTCATCCTCCCAAGTAACTGGGACTATAGGCGTGCACCACCATGTCTAGCTTTTTATTTTATTTTTTTGTATTTTTACTAGAGACAGGGTTTCACTATGTTGACCAGGATGTTCTCAATCTCCTATCCTCGTGATCTACCTGCCTTGGCCTCCCAAAGTGCTGGGGTTATAGGCATGGGCCACTGCAACTGGCCAATTTTTCATTCTTTCTTTAATTTTTTTATTTTTTATTTTATTTTATTTTATTTTGAGACAGAATCTTGCTCAATCACCCAGGCTGGAGTGCAGTGGCACAATCTCAGCTCACTGCGACCTCTGCCCCCCAGATTCAAAGGAGTATTGTGCCTCAGCCTCCTGAGTAACTGGGACTACAGGTGTGTGCCACCATGGCTGGCTAATTTTTTTGTATTTTTAGTAGAGACTGTGTTTTTCCATGTTGCCCAGGCTGGTCTCGAACTCCTGAGCTCAGACAATCCACCCGCACTGGCCTCCCAAAGGGCTGGGATTACAGGAATGACCCACCATGACAGGCCCATTCTATGTCTTTTTATTGAAGAGTTTAGTCTGTTTATGTTCAATGTTATTATTGGTAAGTAAGAACTTACTCCTGCCATTTTGTTATTGGTTTTCTGGTTGTTTTTTCCCCTTCTCTTTCTTCTTCTCATTCTTCTTGTCTTCTATTTAACAAAGGCGATTTTGTTTGATGGTATAATTTAATTTATTGCTTTTTAGTTTTTGTGTATCTGTTGTACGTTTTTTGATTTGAGGTTACCATGATGTTTGCAAATGCTATCTTATAACCCATTATTTAAAAAATGACAATTTAACATCTATTGACTAAACAAACAAAATAAAACTAATAAAATCTCTACACTTTAACCTCATCCCCTGCTTTTAAATTTTTTGTTGTTTCTATTTCTATCTTATTGTACTGTCTATATCTTGAAAACTGTTGTTGTTATCATTTTTATTAGTTCATGTTTTATTCTTTCTACTTAAGAGTAAACACCATAATTGCAGTGTTACAATGTTCTGTGTTTTTCTGTGTACTTACTATTGCTAGTGAGTTTTGTACCTTTACATGACTACTCATTGCTCATTAACATCCTTTTCTTTCTGATTGAAGAGGTTTCTTTGGCATTGCTTATCATACCGGTCTGGTGTTGATGAAATCCCTCAGGTTTTGTTTGTCTGGGAAATTCTTTATTCCTCCTTCATGTCTGAAGAATATTTCACTGTACATTCTATTCTAAGGTAAAAGTTTTTTCTCCTTTAGCACTTAAAAAATGTCATGCTACTGTCTCCTAGCCTCTATGGTTTCCACTGAGAAGTCTGCTGCCAGATGTATTGAAGCTCAATTTTATGTCATTTGTTTCTTTACACTTGCTCCTTCTAGAATTTTTTCTTCGACCTTGATCTTTGGAAGATTGATTATTAAAGGCCTTAAGGTAGTCTTCTTTGAGTTAAATCTGCTTGGTGTTCTATAACCATCTTATACTTGAATATCGGTATTTTTCTCTAGGTTTGGGAAGTTCTTTGTTATTATCCCTTCGAATAAATTTTCTACACTCACTTCTCTACCTCCTTTTTAAAGACAATAAATCTTAGATTTGCCTGTTTATGGATATGTTCTAGATCTTATAGGAGTGCTTCATTGTTTTTTGTTCTTTTTACTTTTGTCTCCTCTGTGTATTTACAAATAGCCCATCTTCAAGCTCATTAATTCTTTCTTCTACTTGATCAATTCTGTTATTAAAAGTCTCTGATGTGTTTTTCAGTATGTCGATTGCATTTTTCAGCTCCAAATTTTCTGCTTTACTCTTTTTTAATTATTTTAATCTCTTTGTTAAATTTATCTGATAGAATTATTAATTCCTTCTCTGCATTATCTTGAATTTCCTTAAGAGTTTCCTCAAATTCTCTTTCTGAAAGGTCACATATTTCTGTTTCTTAGGTGTTAATTCCTGGTGCTTCATTTAGTTTATTGAGTGATGTTATGTTTTCCTGTGTGGTCTTGATGATTGTGGCCATTTGTCAGTATCTGTCAGTATTGAAGAGTGAATTATTTATTGTAGTCTTTGCAGTCTGGGCTTTTTTGTATCCATCATTCTTGGAAAGGCTTTCTAGGTATTCTAAAACTTGTATTTAGTGATCTAAGCTGTATGTGCATTAGGAACCACTCCCAGACCTGTAATGCTCTGGTTCTTGCAGAATCATAGGTACTGCCTTGGTGTTCTTGGATAAGATCCAGAAGAATTCTCTGGATTACTTGTGTTCTCTTCCCTTGCTTTCTGGGAAACAGTGTCTCTCTGTCTATCTCTGTGCTGAGTCACCTGGAACTAGGTGTGTGGTGATGCAAGCACCCCGTGGTCACCACCACTGAGATTGCGCTGGGTCTGACATGAAGTCACACAGCACCGAGTCTTGTCCAAGGCTTGTGGCAACCCCTCCTTGATTACTACCTATATTTACTCAAGGCCCTGAGGCTCTGCAATATGCAGGTATTAGAGCCAGTCAGGCTGTATTCTTCTCTTCAGGGTGGCAAGTTCCCCTGTTCCCCAGATAGGTCTTGAGATGCCTGCCATCTGGAGTCAGACACTGGAGTCAAAACCCTTAGAAATCTTCCTGGTGCTCTATTATACTATGGTTAAGCTGTTATTCAAATGAGGAGACAAAGTCCTTCTCACTCTTCCCTTCCCTTTCCACAGACAAATGAGCCTCCCTCCATGGCCACTACCATTACGGCCCATGGAAAATACTTCCAGGCTGCTGCTGACGTTACCTTAAGTCCCAAGGGCTCTTCAGTTGGCTTGTGATGAATGCTGCCAGGCCTGAGACTCACCCTTCAGGACAGTGGACTCCCATCTGACCCAGGGCTAATCCAGAAATGCCATCCAAGAGCCATGGCATTGAACTGGGGACCCCAAAAGCCCCCTTACTGCTCTATCTCATTGTGGCTGAGCTGGTACCTGATTTTTGGTTCTTATGAAGGTGTTTTTTGGTGTATATAGTTGTTAAATTTGGTCTTTCTGTAGGGAGGATGATCAGTTTAGACTTCTATTCAGCCATCTTGCTCCATGCCAGCCATCAGAGACACTAGTTTTTCTTGCCCCTAATCAGAAGTCACTGAGCTTTCAACCTGCATCAGTTGCAGAGGCTGAAGAACATTTGTGTTTCAATTTATGCCAGCTCTGGTCAGCATGCTCACAAGTGCTGATTTAGATCTTTTTAAGAAATTTAAATAATTCTAGTTCACACATGTGAGAAGAATTGCTGACCTAAAAATCATCATTTAGTTACACAATAAGATCCAGGTGAATTATTATTTAAGAAGAGCATTTTATTTTATTTATATACATTCAAATAAATTTTAACATACAAAACATTTTTGAGTGTTTTGATTTTATTTCCAATTTGATTTTAAAGTGATACCTCCTATGAATATTTAATAGTATATTTCTACAGCAATATTTAGGAAAGACTAGACAAAAGGAAGAGAGTGTCTGTTAATTGAGTGCCACTACGTTGCAGGTGAACCTGGATTATTTAATTTTACAAAAGCCGTCCCAAGATACTATTATATTTATTTATTTTACAAACAGAAATATGAAAGTCAGATAAGTTAAATGACTTTTCAAACTTTTTTTACTATTATACTTTAAGTTCTAGGGTACATGTGCACAACGGGCAAGTTTGTTACATATGTATACATGTGCCATTTTGGTGTGCTGCACCCACTAACTCGTCATTTACATTAGGTATATCTCCTAATGCTGTCCCTCCTCCCACCCCTCCCCACAATAGGACCCGGTGTGTGATATTCCCCTTTCTGTGTCCAAGTGATCTCATTGTTCAATTCCCACCTATGAGTGAGAACGTGCGGTATTTGGTTTTCTGTTCTTGCAATAGTTTGCTGAGAATGATGGTTTCCAGCTGCATCCATGTCCATACAAAGGACGTGAACTCATCCCTTTTATGGCTGCATAGTATTCNTAGGAAAGACTAGACAAAAGGAAGAGAGTGTCTGTTAATTGAGTGCCACTACGTTGCAGGTGAACCTGGATTATTTAATTTTTACAAAAGCCGTCCCAAGATACTATTATATTTATTTATTTTACAAACAGAAATATGAAAGTCAGATAAGTTAAATGACTTTTTCAAACTTTTTTTACTATTATACTTTAAGTTCTAGGGTACATGTGCACAACGGGCAAGTTTGTTACATATGTATACATGTGCCATTTTGGTGTGCTGCACCCACTAACTCGTCATTTACATTAGGTATATCTCCTAATGCTGTCCCTCCTCCCACCCCTCCCCACAATAGGACCCGGTGTGTGATATTCCCCTTTCTGTGTCCAAGTGATCTCATTGTTCAATTCCCACCTATGAGTGAGAACGTGCGGTATTTGGTTTTCTGTTCTTGCAATAGTTTGCTGAGAATGATGGTTTCCAGCTGCATCCATGTCCATACAAAGGACGTGAACTCATCCCTTTTATGGCTGCATAGTATTCCATGGTGTATATGTGCCACATTTTCTTAATCCAGTGTGTCACTGATGGACATTTGGGTTGATTCCAAGTCTTTGCTATTGTGAATAGTGCCACAATAAACATACATGTGCATGTGTCTTTATAACAGCATGACTTATAATCCTTTGGGTATATCCCCAGTAATGGGATGGCTGGGTCAAATGGTATTTCTAGTTCTAGATCCTTGAGGAATCGTCACACTGTTTTCCACAATGGTTGAACTAGTTTACAGTCCAAACTTATTCAGAAGTAAATTGAGAATGCTAAACTCATACTCTGCACTTTCTAATTCTCATTTACTGTGCATTATAAAGCATGATTTTTCATTAAGGTTGAGACATAACAAAAGGTGCAATACGTTCTTCATGACATTGGCATAGATAAGCTGTATGGAAAGGATTATAAAACGTTAATTGAGAGCTTTATTGTCTTATGTACTCTACTAAAACATTGTGAAATTATCTCACTTAATATTCACTGCAATCTTAAAAGATTTGTGCTATCATCACGTCCATTTTGCACACGAAGAAACTGAGACTTAGAAAACTGAAGTGACTACCTCAAGATCATAGAATAGGAGAGCTTTGAAAAGAGGATTCAAAGCCAGGCAGTCTCATTTGAGAGCAAAAGTTTTATTACTATGCTATACTGCATCCCTGATCTGAAAGAAAACAAGTGAACTTACAGCTTTGTTGATAATTATAGGAAGTTATTTCATTACACACAGTTGTACACCACTGTTAAAAAAATAATGCTCTTCTAAAAAACATAAGCCAAGAATTTATCAGACAATTGTCTTTCTCATCTATTCAATTAATTCTGTTAATATAATCAACACTCAGCTTGCTAAGTGAGATATGTTAAAAGTGCTAGTTTCGTATATAAGGATTTTCTTTCTTTTTTGTTCTTCTCTTATAGGAAAACCCTGATTACATTTTGCTTCACACATCATGAGGTCACTGCTGGGTAATGCTCTATTTAAAATTATGTAATTACAAATCTTCCTACTATAATAAAGAATTTAGAGAAGGCAAATGCAATCAGTTATGTCAGATTTGAATCAAATTATTTAAGTATTATTTAATTAAGCACACAGATTCTCTAAAGCAGTGCTTCTCAAACTTTTGTAACTCTTCATTTTCACTCAAAACATTTCTCTGAGCAAGGTATTCAGATTTTTCTTTCTTTATGTTTGTCATATATAAAATTATATTATAATCTCAAACATGTTTTCAAATCCATCCATATCTCCACTTCTGAATTCCTGTCAGTCTTCCATGTATCATTTTTATCCCCTACTCCTCAACTTGATAATCCCTGCTATAACAGCTGGGCAGTTTTTGTTTGTTTGTTTGTTTGTTAGTTTAAGACAGGGTCACACTCCCATCTCCCATGTTGGAGTGCAGTGCTGCCAACACAGCTCACTGCAGCCTCCACTTATGGGGCTCAGGTTATCCTCCCACCTCAGTCTCTTGAGCAGCTGGAACTACAAGTATGAACCATTATTCCAAGCTAATTTTTTGTACTTTTAATGGAGACAGTGTTTCACCATGTTGTTCAGGCTTGTCTCAAAGTCCTAGGATCAAGTGATCACCCCACCTGGGCCTCCCAAAGTGCTAGGATTACAGGCATGAGCCACTGTGCCTGGCCGCAGTTCTTTCCATAGTCTTACTGCCCCCTGACTCCTCTCCATATCACCTTTATTCTTCTCTGTTGTCTCTCAGCTATGCCCACTATACCTCTTCATCTGGATATAAGGATATTTTAGAATCTGCCAGAATTTGAGCAAATGTTGCCTCAATTTTATTCTATCCTTTAATGGATGAAATAGTTCATATATTTGTTAAAGGAGAAATAAAAATAAAAAATACAAACAAGAACAACAAAGCTCAAATATTAAAACCCCACAAACCCTATTTTGTTTGCTATTCTTTTGCAAAGGAAATTGGCAACATTTCTGCTGAGGCTTGTTAATTCTGAACAGACTCAAGTGCACCTCAATAGGCTATAAGAAAATAAAAAAGGAAAAACAATTCTGTAAAAGAAACTCAATACCTTTGTACCTTTGTTTGCCTTTGCAGAAAATAGACTTTTCATTTTTTCATCCATTGTTTTTGTTCAAATAATAAATAAGCTTGTAGAATATCTTCTTATGGATGCTGAGATAAACATTTGTAAGGCAGGCCAAAGGGTCCTAGGTGTAAATTTCATGGCTGAGATATATGAGAAAGACCCAGAATGTGATGAAGTCACATTCTCTTAGGAGACAGAAGAAAATAAAAATAAGAAGGTAACCTGTGGAGTGGAGTGGGAAATTCTGCCACAGTGAAAAGGGCAAATGATCAGTATGAAGAGAAAAGGCCTCAGCAGAGGTCTGGAAGTGATAGCCCATCTGGGTGGGGAAATGCTTCTTAGAATGAAGGGGTTGGAAATGGGGACCACCAGAGAAAGTAAATAAATCCTACCGCTTCTGCTAAGAAAGTTTTTCTGCTCACATTGGCATGTGAATCCTGGGATTTCAGAATAAGCTGGACGTTAGTTGCATTATATAATTTAAAGGTAGTTTTTGCTGGGAGTTCAAGCACAGCTCTGTTCACTTACTGGTTGTGTGTTTCAGTTTAGGTTGTTCTTTTATCCTCTCTAATTCGGGTTTATTTGTTTTTATCTGTTCTACCGAATTTACAGGATTGCTATGAGGATTAAAGTAAGTCATATGTAGATATTTCATAGCACTGAAACTAGTATATGAATATTTATAATTAAGTAATGATCTTTAAATTATTAAACAAAAATTTTGCCTTAAGAAGGTGACCAGAACTGCTATTGTTTGAATGTATGTCCCTCTAAAATTCGTGGAACCTAACCTCTACTGTGATGGTATTAAAAAGCAGCCTTTTTTAGAGGTGATTAAGTCATGAGAACTCCATCTTCATGAATCAGATAAGTGCCCTTAAAAAAATAAGTTGAAGGGAGCTGTCTTGGCCCTTCTGTCAAGTAAGGACACAGAAGGAACCATCTATGAGGAATAGACCCCTCACCAGACATTGAATCTACTGGCACCTTGATATTGAACTCCCAAGCCTACAGGAATGTGACCAATAAATTCCTGTTGTTTATAAATTACCCAGTCTATAATATTTTAATATGAGAGCACAAATGTTCTAAGACATTAACATAACTGTCATGGCCATGGCACATAAAAGTATAGAAAATAAAGAATCTGGGTATTAGACCTAAGAAAATGAGAAAAACTAATACTGAGTATTTGACTTTGCTTATATTCATCACCTATTAAAGCACATGTACTCATGAGATAAAACATTGACTTATAGTGGCAATTCATCACTGCTAACATTTTAGAAGTACATGCCATGTGACAGACACTACTCTCAATAGTTTTAGGCTTAGACACATTTTACCATATTACATGGTTTGGCTCTGTATCCCCTCCCAAATCTCATCTTGAATTCTACTCTCATAATTTCCCTGCGTTGTGGGAAGGACCTGGTGAGAGGTAACTGAATCATGGGGGCGGTTTCCTCCATACAGTTCTCATGATAGTGAGTAAGTCTCACAAGATCTGATGGTTTGATCAGAGGTTTCTGCTTCTGTGTCTTCTTCATTCTCTCTTTGCCTGCTGCCATTCACCTAAGGTGGGACTTACTTCTCCTTGCCTTCCATCATGATTGTGAGGCTTCCCCAGACACGTCAAACTATAAATCCAATTAAATTTCCTTCTTTTGTAAATTACTTAGTCTCGGGTATGTCTTTATGAGCAGCATGACAACGGACTAATACAGTAAATGGGTACAGGTAGAGAGGAGTATTGCTGAAAATGTATGACTTTCGGTGGAACTGACTTTGGAACTGGGTAGCAAGCAAAGGTTGAAACAGCTTGGAGGGCTCAGAAGAAGACAGAAAAATGTGGGAAATTTTGGAACTCCCTAGAGACTTGTTGAATGGCTTTGGCCAAAATGCTGATAGTGATATGGACAGTAAGGTTTAGGCTGAGGTGGTCTTGGATGGAGATGAGGAACTTGTTGGGAACTGGAGCAAAGGTGACTCCTGTTGTTTTAGCAAAGAGACTGGTGGCATTTTTGCCGTGCTTTAGAGATTTGTAGAACTTTGAATTTGAGAGAAATGATTTAGGGTATCTGGTGGAAGAAATTTCTATGCAGCAAAGCATTCAAGAGATAACGGGTGCTGTTAAAAGCATTCATTTTAAAAGGGAAACAGAGCATAAAACTTTGAAAAATGTGCAGCCTGACAGTGTGAGATAGAAAAGAAAATTCAATTTTCTGAGAACTTCAAGCCTCCTGCAGAAATTTGCATAAATAATGAGGAGCCAAATGTTAATCCCCAAGGCAATGGGGAAAATGTCTTCAGGGCATGTCAGAGGTTTTCAGGGCAGCCTCTCCCATCACAGGCCCGGAGGCTAGGAGGAAAAAGTGGTTTTGTGAACCAGGCCCACGGTCCTAGTGCTGTGTACCGTCTAGGGACTTGGTTCCCTGTGTCCCAGCTGTTCCAACTGTGGCTTAAAGAGATCAATGTAGAGCTCCAGCTGTGGCTTCAGATGGTGTAAGCCCCAAGCCTTGGCAGCTTCCATGTGGTGTTGAGCCTGTGGGTACAGCGAAGTCAAGAATTGAGGTTTGAAAACCTCCGCCTAGATTTCAGAAGATGTAAGGAAATGCCTGGATGCACAGGCAGAAGTTTGCTGTAGAGGTGGGGCTCTCAGGGAGAAGAACCTCTGCTAGGGCAGAGTAGAAGGGAAATGTGGGGTCAGAGCCCCCACACAGAGTCCCTACTGGGGCACCACCTAGTGGAGCTGTGAGAAGAGGACCACCATTCTCCAGATCCCAGAATGATAGATCCACTGAAAGCTTGCACCCTGTGCCTGAAAACACTCAATGCCACCCCCGTGAAAGCAGCCAGGACGGAGGTTGTACCCTGAAAAGCCACAGGGGCAGAGCTGCCCAAGACCACAAGAACCCACCACTTGCCTCAGCATGACCTGCATATGAGACATGGAGTCAAAAGAGATAATTTGGGAGCTATAAGATTTGATGGCCCTGCTGGATTTCAGACTTGCATAGGCCCTGTAGCACTTTTGTTTTGGCTAATTTCTGCCATTTGAAATGGTTATATTTATTCAATGTCTGTGTACCCCCATTGTATCTAAGAAACAACTAGCTTGCTTTTGATTTTATAGGCTCACAGGTGGAAAGGACTTGCTTTGTGTCCAGTGAGACTTTGGACTGTGGACTTTTGAGTTAATGCTGAAATGAGTTAAGACTTTTGGGGTGTTGGGAAGGCATGATTGGTTTTGAAATGTGAGGACATTAGATTTGGCAGGCGCCAGGTGCGGAATGATATGGTTTGGCTCTGTGTCCCCCACAGATCTCATCTTGAATTCTACTCTCATAATTCTCACGTGTTGTGGGAGGGACCTGGTGGGAGATAATTGAATCATGGGGGTGGTTTCCCCCATACTGTTCTCGAGGTAGTGAACAAGTCTCACAAGGTCTGATGGTTTGATCAGGGGTTTCTGCTTTTGCATCTTCCTCATCCTCTCTTTGCCTGCTGCCATCCATGTAAGATGAGACTTGTTCCTCCTTGCCTTTCATCATGACTGTGAGGCTTCCCCAGCCACATGGAACTGTAAGTCCAATTAAACCTCTTTCTTATGTAAATTGCCCAGTCTTGGTTATGTCTTTATCAGCAGCATGAAAAAGAAGTAACATACCATATGATGAGAGGTAGATTCTATAATTATTTTGATTTTACAGAAGAAAAATCTAATGTCCTAATTTACTAGCTGCTTACCCATGGGTTATTCATAAAATATCTCTAATCCTCAGCTTTTGTGTATATAAAGTGAAAACAATTCTATCATTTGGCCTTCTCACAGAATAAATTAAAAGATGGCCAAACTCACTCATAGCCTTTTCTGGAGCCACTTAGAAGATACAGATGGAAATATAATTTGTTTATTCAATACATATTATAGAGCTCCCATTATGTTCTAAACATGATCTAGTTACTTGGATTACTTCAATGAATAAAATAAAGATTCCAAATTTTATGGATCATATAGTCTAGTTGAAGTATAGATAATATAATACTTTTAAAAAAGTAAATCATATCCTATATTGGATGGCAAAGAATATAACGGCAAAGAAAAACAAACAAAAAACATAGAAGAGGGTAAAGGATAGTGGAGTTGCTCCAAGGGAACACCTCTTATAATAATAAATACAGTAGTTATCATGAATAGCATTTGAATCAGGTAAAGGATGTAGCACAGATATTTGAAAGCAGAGGTGGTAGAAATAACTAGAGCAAAAGCCCTAAAGTGAAGTATGAATAACACGCAATTTTCAACCATATTTTAGACTTAAATGATGGTATTTGTCTTCAGATATTTTGTGAAAATAGGCTGAAAATTTTGTGGAACAAAAATGTACTAGTGTGTAGTCTATGGCAGATCTGCTAACAGATTTATATATCTCTATATATCTGTTATTTTCCAACAATTAAGTACAATAATTTTCCTGTTTTTATAATGGAGTTACCAAAGGTAAAATAAAGATTTTATTTTAATAGCTTCATAACAAATGGAAACTGAGTTTCCTTAAAGGCCTTTAAGGCTATGAAAGTATAAATTGTCATTTGATCAGGTAGGAAATTGTTACCTTCACATAATTTAGAGAAAAGAACAATAAATATCACAAGTTTCACGTATAAAGAACCCCTACCTGGGTTATGGAGTAGAAGAAAATCTGTGCTAGAGTTGCTGCTGCATGGAGTTAATGTGGGGAATAGACTGAGAAATCCAAGTTGGGAGGAACCGCGTGGCCAGTGAGAAGTAGCATTACCAGGTTTCTCTAAGTCTGAAGTTATCTTTATGTATCAATTACAACATGACAAAGTTGGATGGGATATTACTTTGAGAACCAACTCTTCACTCAATTAGCAAGAAAGGAATTCCCATAGAGTAATGGAAGTTCCCTGGCTTGGACAGATGAAATTGATAGCACTTTGTTAGCCACATGTACTCATAACTCGGGGAGGAGGGCATCACATAACATGCAGGGCCATAGTGTGGTTGCTCTTGGAAGAAAATAAGAGTAATAAGCAGGGAGTGTGGTAAGTAGCTTTGTAGCACCAAGAGAGTGAAGTGACACCTCATTCTCACATGAGGATGAGACTGGCTTATTTGAATAATTTTGCAGTTGGCTGAGGCTGAAACCTATTACTCAGGAATAAGTATAAACTGCTCTTGGTTTCCTTGGTTAAGATAACTGTTTTGCTAAGGGACCTTATCTGTGGGAACAGATTGTAGAGGGAAACTTGTAATGAAGCCATTCAAGGAACTCCCAGGTTTTGCAGATATCAAGGCAGCACATAATATTGGGCCTTAACATTAGACCTTATAGGGTGGGTGCGGTGATTCACACCTGTAATCCCAGCAGTTTAGGAGGCCAAGGCAAGTGGATCACTTGAGGTCAGGAGTTCAAGACCAGCCTGGTCGAAACGGTGAAACCCCATATCTACTGAAAACTCAGTTTTTACCCAGGCATTGTGGTGGGTGCCTGTAATCCCAGCTACTTGGGAGGCTGAGGCAGGAGAATCACATGAACCCAGGAGGTGGAGGCTGCAGTGAGCTGAGATTGTGCCACTGCACTCCAGCCTGGGCAACAGAGTAAGACTCCAGTCCAAAACAAACAAACAAACAAACAAACAAACAAAAAATTAGACATTATACCACTGAGTTGAGGAAGTTGGAGCCCAGGGAGATTGAATAATAAACTAATGTTACACAACAAGTAAGTGGCAAAGCTGTGTTATGAGGCATCTGATTTCCAGGCCTATCTGTGTATTCATTTGTAATGTATATACTACTTGCTTTCTGAAATAACTTATGGTGGCATACCATAAAATATGCATGGGAAATAAGAAGATTAAAACAGAAATTGACTGCTGGCATTCAAGAAATTACATGGTATGGATTTTCTTCATACATTATTCATTGCTTAAGGTAATACTCTGCTTTCAGATTTCTCAGGCTTTTAGAGTGAAGCTTCCGAGCTTATCTTCCAAAATGTTGGATAGCTTGGAGGAAACAGGATATGATTAAGGTTTATGTGCAGAATATGCCCCTTTCTTACCCACCTTAGGTTTTATCTATTGACAAAATTTAGCTAGCTAGCTAAGACAAACGAGTACAATCAATTCTTTATGCATAAAATGTCTCTTTAAAATCACACACACACACACACACACACACACACACACACACACACACACACACATGTTTACTGTTTTGCTTTTGGTTAGACCAAGTTAAATTGAATTAAAAAAATAGTACAATGAAAGATAGAATTGAAACCATGAAAGTCTGAGTCGGGGGACTAGGGAGATTATGACCCAGGGACTTCTTTCATTTGTTTATGATACTCCTGTGAATATGAATTCAGCAAGCATTGTTCATGTGAGTCATACTGCAGCTGTGCTACACTCAGACCTTGGACCTCACTTGTCTTTTTGATCACTAATACTTGTGTGATCTATATTTTTAGGCACATTCTTCTTTGACATTAGGAGAAATGTATCCTTTGCTCTGACTTCTCCTCATCCCATTTGCTTCTCTTAATAATTTAAATATAATAAAATATTGATTTTTAGCACTGTAAGGATCTGAAGTGAATACATTGCATTTATTATCCAGTTGATCTCCTTTAAAGACTTATGACTGCTTTCAACCCATTCTAGCTCTCCTTTCATTAGTGTCCTTTGCTTTCCTTTCTGTCTTAACCTGCTTTAAATCACTTAGCTTACCTTTAACTACAGGCCCTCTCTCTCCTTCCTATTTGACCTGTAGCCTTCTTTTATCATCGTGCAGATTCTCTCAAAGTAAATGGTCACATTTACTTCAATCCAAGACTTGAAAGGTTCACAAGGTAGAAAGAAGAGTAGTCACATTTCTCATTAACTACCACATGCATCTTCTTCAAAATTACCATTTAGATTGTCCCAAGTAAGTGAATACTCTTCTATAAAAGAATGAGCAAAAAGTCAGAATGAGCACCAAAGTTAATTTTTTAGGAGTCTAAATGGAGACATTTATAATATGATGTGAAACATAAAGAATATGTGATCATTCCACCTGTAATTTCTCCTTATATATTAAATTACAGATGAATGTTCACATATTCTTATGTTTCACAGGAGACTGTAATCATCAGGAGAAATGATAATAGATCTTGGAACAGACAGTTCTTAGTTCAAACTTTAGCTTCAGCATTCATCTACTGATATCTTGAACAAGTTATTAAAATGCTCTACGCCTTAATATTTTTCACTGTAAAATGTGATAATATTACTTATTTAAGTTTGTTGGAGGCCTTAAAAATATACTTAAATAATTTCAAAGAGTATCAGCTGGCTGAGAAAGAAGAATGAAGGAAAAGTAACCTATTTTGATTGCTTTTAAGCACATTTTTCTTCTTTCTTATAATCTTAACTCTCCATTATTAGTCTTCTTAAAAGAATTCATACCTCATTCTAAATTTATATTCTTAATCAGGCATTTTCTTCAGCAGGAAACTAAATTTTACTTCATCATTTCTTCATAAGAGTAGTAGTAATGGTCAGAAATGCCAAAGAATACCTTTAGGACAACTTATGTTCACTAAAATAATTTAGCTGCATATACTATTTTAGAAGAGTGTAACTGTTGATGAATAGGTGAATTACTTGAATTTGAAAACCAGGAACTCATTAAAATTAATATAAAGATAGATATAGTTCATTCATGTATTCAATCATGCTGAAGTCTCTTTGGAAGGTCTATTCTAAACTACACTTAAAGTAGGCATCTAGGATAGCAACAAGCATGAATCCCTGATCTAATGAAGCTTATGCTCAAAGTCCAGCCTGATTTCAAATATATGCTCCAGCAGTATAGGTCAGGAGGAGGTATTGTATACGGAAGCATTTTCATTATAAAACTGAGGGCTATAGTTTGAATGTTTGTCTCCTCCAAATTATATTAAAAATTCTCAATGTGGCAGTATTGAGATGTGGGATCTTTACAAGGTGCCCTCATAAATGGATTAATCCATTCATGGATTCATGGATGAATGGGTTAATGGTTTAAAAGGTTATCATGGTAGTGGTACTGGTTGCTTTTTAAGAAGAGAAAGAGAGACCTGAATTAGCACACTCAGTCCCCTCACCAGATGATGCTCTCTTCCACCTCAGGACTTTGCAGAGTTCCCACCAGCAAGAAGGCCCTCACCAAATGCAGCCCTCATCCTTGGACTTCTCAGCCTCCATAACTGTAAGAAAAAAAAAATCGTTTTTCTTTATAAATTACCCACTTTCAAGTATTCTATTAGAAGCAACAGAAAATAAGCTAGGATACTAATGAAGCAAAGTTCCAGAGACCCTCACTTACACAGAACTTTCCTAAAGTCCTAAAATGTGCTCTAAAGAAAATGTGTTCACATAGTCACACATTTTTGTTAAATTTGAAAAAAAACCATTTTAACTAAAATTAGTTATGACAACTTTCTATTTCCACCCCAACTTCCCTTATGCCATCTTATTTGTAGTTATTGTGGGCAATTTTGAGACTCAGCCGAGGGAAGACTGAATCTAGAGATACATTTTGTTCAGGTTTAGTAGGTATTCTGTACCTGTAGTCATATTCATGTATAATCACATTAGCTATCCCAGTATAAAAATGGCTCCTAGGACTTTTCTTACTGCTCACTGTGCCAATAAATCTTGCAAAGTACATCAAGGTGAAGAGTTTAAAGTTGCATTGCAGTATGAATATGCTCTATAGTGTGTGATATGTGGAAACACAGTAGACGCAGAGTTTGAAATATGTAGAGCCAGAACTTCAGAAAACGAAACAAACTAAAATACCTGTATCCATTTCTCAAAACCCCACTTATTAATTATAGTTTGTCTGTATGTTACATGCTCAGAAAATATTTTTTAACATTAAAATGCCAGGATATAAGATCAATTGTATTATATGCAATTCCCTCTGAATCAAAGTTCTTCCATGACTCCAAATTGGCTACTAAATTAAGTGCAAACTTCTCACCGTAAAGGTGAAGCCTCTGAGAAAGTCTATTCCTGCTTTGCCTCCCATGCCTTATTTCTCACTCCTCCTTCTCATGCAAACTACGCATCAGCCAAATGTTTCTAAATAAATATAAAGTGTCCCACATTACTACATTTGTTTTTATTGGTTCCACTTTCTGGAATTACCTTCCATCTTCCACAGGCCTTCTCCTGCCACCAGTTTGTTCAGGTTAATTTCTATTCCATCCTTTAAAAAGTAACAAAACTATATCTTTCCTGAAATTGTTCTGAACTGAACCCTTAATCTGCCTATAAACACAACTTCCTTTATATTATATGGGTTTTATTCCATTTTTATATGTGAAATATATATTAATACTAATATGTACTTAAACTAGATAAAATTATATTCAAAATATTTTTTAAAATTTGGAAAGTTTATCTGCTAGGGTGGGTTAAGTTGTACTCCAGAAACATCCTGAATGTCAGTAAGTGACTAACTAAAAAATGTGTGTTTCTTTCTCTACGTTACAAGAGAGAAAGAGCAATCATAGTAGTGAAAAGACTGAGGCTCAAACTCTGCCTGTGCTACTTAATAACTGTGACTTTACAGTTGCATTATTGGACCATTTCTGGACCCAGTTTTAGTGCCTATAAAATACAGATTGTAAATCTTCACTTTATTGATTGTTGTGAGGATTTAAACTAATCTATAAAATGAACCTAATACTTTTGCCAGGCATATCTGTTAAATGACTGGAACATGCTATTATTGTTATAAATCATTCTTACCAGTTTCCTCATCTTAATTTCTTCATGGAATCATTTCAAATGCACACAAGTTTTTAGACATTTTAGATATGTCTTATAGGCATCTTTCTCATATATTTTGTAAAACATTTATATGATCAAAATAAATTCAACCTATATATCACTTTATAACACAAAAAAAGCTTCCATATATATTTGTCAAATTTATTAAGCCTTAAAGCCAACATGTTCAAACATATTATTAAAATCTTTTCTAGAGAAAAAGAAAGAAGGGCATTATGGTAGGCAGAATATTAGTCTCTCAAAGATATCTATGTTCTAATCTATGGAATCTGTGAATATGTCAGGTTACATGGCAAGGAAGAATAAAGGTTGTACAATGAAGTAAGGTTGATAATAAGCTGATCTTAAAATAGATTGGCAAGCTCTGTGGCTCATGCTTATAATCCCAGCACTTTGGGATGCCGAGGCTGACAGATCATTTGAGCCTAGGAGTTTGAGACCAACTTGGAATGGTCTCATAGCAAAACCCTCTTTCTACAAAAAATACAAAATATTAGCTGGGTGTAGTGGCACGCACCAGTAGTCCTAGGTGCTTGGGAGGCTGAGGTGGAAGAAATTCTTGCATCCAGGAGGTCGAGATGGCAGTAAATGGTAATCCAGTCTTTGCACTCCAGCCTGGATGACAGGGTGAGACCCTATGTGGAAAAAAAGAAAAAGAGAGAGAGAGAGAGATCATCCTATTCAGGTATGCCTGTTATGGTTTGAATGTTCATGTCCTACAAAATTAATACCTTGAATCTTAATCACCAAAATATCACATCAGAAGGTAGAACCTTTGAGAGGTGATCAGGTTATGAGGGCTCCATCCTCATGAATGAGTTTATAAAAGAGGCTCCAGAGAGCTACCTTACCCCTTCTACCATGTGAGGATACAATAATAAGTATAAACAGAAGAGGGTCCTCATAGAACCTGACCATGCTAGCACCCTCATCCTGGACTTCCCAGCCTCTAGAACTGTAAGAAATAAATTTCTGTTGCTTAAAAACTATGAAGTCTAAGGTATTTTGTTATTGCAAGTTGGGCCAACTAAGATAGTGCCCAAAGTCATCACAAGAATTTTTAAAAATGGGAAAAGTAGTCAAAAAATAGAACCAGAGATGGCAGGAGTCAGCCCAATATTTCTGGCTTTGAAGATGGAGGAAGGGGCTCAGGATCCCAGGAAAGCGGGTGGAATCTAGAAGCTGGAAGAGAGAAGACTCTTTTTAGAGCCTCCAAAACCCCTATTTACAACTTGATTTTAGTGTAATCCATGTGAGATTTCTGATCTTTGAAATTATAAAATATATATATATAATATAATAAATATTATATTATAAAATATATATATATAATATAATAAATATATATGCTTTATGTCGTGAAGTGATAATACAGCAGAAATAGAAAAGTAATGCCGGTTTTGTTACCTGGAAGTGATGTGATTCTATCACAAATATCTAAAAATGTAGGAGTGCCTTTGTGTTTGAGCAGTGAACAGAGGCTGGAAGAACTTCAAAAACATCGTAGAAATATCCTAGGTTTCCTTTTAATATACTATTAGTAGGAACATGGATACACATAATTCTTCTATTAAGGGCTCAGGAGAAAATGAGAGACATGAGAGAGAAAAATATATACAATCTTAGAGAATGACTTAATTGTCATGAAAAGAAAGTGAGTAAAAATATGCAAATTTGCTAGGCATGCTGGCTCATGCCTCTAATCTCAGCACATTTAGAGGCTGAGTTGGGAAGATCACTTGAGCCCAGGAGTTTGAGACCAACCAGGGCAAAATGTTGAGACCTTGACTGTAAGAAATTTTTAAAAATTAGCCAGGTGTGGTAGGATATGCCTGTAGTTCCAGCTACTTGGGAGGCTGCGGTTGGAGGATCACTTGAACCTGGGAGGTAAAGGCTGCAGTGAGCCATGATCATGCAACTGCACTCCAGCCTAGGTGATAAAAAGAGACTGTCTCAAAAAAAATTCCTTAGATGAAAAGAGAAATCTGTTTTTGAAAACAAAAGGAAAGGAACTCTTATGCATAGCTGCAAAAAGCATAGCTGAAATGTTTTCTATAGTTATGTGAAAAGCAAAACATAAATTAAGAATTTTAATACTTAGAGATTTCCAAGCAATGTTTTAAATATGTAGCCTAATTTTTTCTTGCTGCTTATAGCAAAATGCAAGATGGAAATAAACAATTGGGGAAAGAACTATTAAACAAAAAATAAATCAGGATTTGATGACTTTGAAAATTCTCAGCTTATATGGATTGCAAAAGATGCTAATATTACAAATTTACTGTCAGGAAAGTCTTATTTAGAGAAAAAAACCCTGAAAATATGGCTGGACAGTCTTTTTCTCATACCTCAGAAATACGAAGGTTTCATTCGTTAGCTCAGTAAAAACTAAAAGCAAAGAGGAGATTATCTAAGAAAAATCTGTTGAGGTGCCCTTGTCTAATACACAAGACATTCTTAAGGTTCTTGAAAATGTTACATCAGCAGAAACATCACTAGATGGACTGAAGAGAGCAGGAAACTATGTTAAAGCAGGTTGACAGACCCCCAAAATTTAACAAGCAAGAAATGTGCCAATCAAACTACTCAACTACAACCAGGTTCTACTATTGATGAAGTAAGGATTATTTAACAGTGGAGCCACACTACCCAAAAATGGGGCCAAGTCTAAAAAGAATTTTTCCCAGGTTCTGAAAGATAATGAAGGGTTTGGGCTAGATTATTCAAGTAGGCCAAGTGTAATAAAAATAGTCATTAAAGTAGAAAGGGGAGGTAGAAAAAAGGGGATCAAAGAAATGAATGTGAGAAAAGGAAGACTGGCCAAAGAGATGCTATGTTACTGACTTAGAAAATAGAAAGGATCCACTAGCTAATAAAAGTTGGTAGCTTATAAAGCTGAAATAGGCAAGATTCTTTCTCAAGTATATTAGTTTTACTTATGCTGCCATAACAAAATGCCTTAGACTGAATAGTTTTTAAAGAACAGAAATTTTTTTTCTTACAATTCTAGAGGCTGGGAAGTTCAAGATCAAAGCACTGGCAAGTTTGTTTTCTGGTGAGACAGTTCTCTGTTTTCAAGATGGTGCCTTGTTGCTACATCTTCTAGACGGGACAAATGCTGTATTCTCACAAAGCAGAAGGGATGAAGGGGTAAATTCAATCCCTCAAGCACTACTCTATTCATGAGCACAAAGACCTCATGACCTAATCACCTTTAAAAGGCCCCATTGCTTAACACTATTGCACTGGAGATTAAATTTCAAAGTAAATTTTGAAGAAACTCAAATATTCATGTTTTTCTTGCATTGAAGATACATTCATTTTATTAAAATATTCCCCAAAGGTTTTTTTTGTTTGTTTGTTTGTTTTTTTTTTTTTTTTTTTTTTTAAGACGGAGTCTTGCTCTGTCGCCCGGGCTGGAGTGCAGTGGCTGGATCTCAGCTCACTGCAAGCTCCGCCTCCCAGGTTTAGGCCATTCTCCTGCCTCAGCCTCCTGAGTAGCTGGGACTACAGGCACCCGCCACCTCGCCCGGCTAGTTTTTTGTTTTTTTGGTAGAGAAGGGGTTTCACCGTGTTAGCCAGGATGGTCTCGATCTCCTGACCTCGTGATCCGACCGTCTCGGCCTCCCAAAGTGCTGGGATTACAGGCTTGAGCCACTGTGCCCAGCCTCCCCAAAGTTTTAAATTGCTCCAAAATCAACTCAAAGGTTTAAAGTCCTGAATCTTATCTAAATATCATCTAGATCTGATTGTGACACTTAAGGTACAATTAATCCTATGGCAAATTTCTCTCTAATTGTGAGCATGTGAAAACAAATAAGTTATGTGCTTCCAAAACACAAATGTAGGACAGGCATAAGACAGACTTTTCCATTCCAAAAAGGAAGGAAGAGGAAGAAAGAGGTATTAGGTCTCAAGAAAGTCTAAAACTCAACAAAGCAAACATTAAATTTTGAAGTTGAAAATAATTATCAAGGAACAATCCTTCTTTGACTCTATGGCCTTCCTTCAGAACTCACTGAGAAAAGGGTTTGGCCCCTAAGGCGCTAGTCTGCCCCACCCTCACAGCTTTGCTGAGCACAGCCCACACTGTTCCTTTAACGGATTGGTATCTTGTGCCTGTGGATTTCCCAGGCTGGCATTGCACACTGGTGTCTTTACAGATTTGGAGTACCCTAGAGACCCTGATCCAATGGTTCCAATAAGTTTTGTCATATTGGAGGCTTTCTTCCTGGCCCCATTCTACAGCTATGGTGGGCATGGCCCTAGTGGAGCTCCCTCTGACCCACCTGCCCCCATGGCTCCACTAAACATTGACCTAATGGGGACTCTCTGCAGTGGCTTCAACCCCATCACTTCACTAGTCATTGCCCCACATCCCTAGTGGGGATTTTCTGTGGTAGTCCTCCTCCTGTAGAGTTCTTTGCCTGGGCCCCAAAGCTCTCCAATATACCATTTGAAATCTAGGTGTTGGTTTTGAAATCTAGGAGTTGATAGCCATGCCTCCACAACTCCTGCACTCTGTGCTCCTTGAGAGTTGATACCATGTGGATTTTGCCAAAGTTTACAGTTTGTGACTCCAAGCAGCAGTCTGAACCACAGCTAGGGCTGCTTGAACCACAGCTGGGTCAGCTAAGGAGAGCTGCACTGCGATTTTAGAGCAGAGATTTTAGGCAGCTCTGAGTAGCAAAATCTAAGTTTCCTTAGGTCCACTTGGTCTCTTCTTTTAAATTGTTCTGTCCACAAGGCCCTGGCACTCTGGGCCTGTGATGCGAGTGGCAGGACCAATAATTTCTGAAATGCTTTAAGGGTCTTTCTTTTATTGTCTTGATGGATAGCATCTGACGTCCTTCTATTCATACTAATCTTCTTATCAAAATGTCACTTGGCCACACCTTGGTATTCTTTCCCAAACACAGCTTTTGATTCTTTAAAATCTGGTCAGGCTGATAATTTTCCAAATCTTGAAGTGCTGCTTCTCTTTTAATTAAAAATTATGTCTTAAACTCTCCATTCTCAACTTTTACTATAAGTTGCCAAGAGAAGCCGTGCAGCACCTTGAACATATTGCTTAGAGATGTCTTCTACCAAATATACTAGTTTGTTGCTCTTAAATTCTGCTTTCCAAAAAGCAATAAAATATTGACATAATCTAGCCAAGATATTTGCCACTTCATAGGAAATATTGCCTTTTGTCTAGCTTCCAATAACATATTTCACATTTCCATCTAAGACTTCAACAGAATGGCCTTTGCAGTCCATATTTCTAGCAGAATTCAGATTAAAATCACTTAAGTAATCTCTAAGAATATTTAGGCTCTCCCTACAACTCTCCTCTTCTGAGCTCTCACCAGGATAGTCCTTTACTGTACAGCTTTATCTCTTTCCCAGTTGCAAAACCACACCAACATTTTTAGATATTAATTAGAGGAACGCTCCATTTCTCCATACCAATATTTGTCTTAGTGTCATTTCATTGCTATAACAAAATACCTTAGGCTGTGTAATTTATAAAGAGCAAAAATTTATTTTTGAAAGCTGGGAAGTCCAAGATCAAGGCATCAACAGGCTTGATGTTGGATGAGGGCTACTTTCTGCTTCCAAAATGGTGCCTTGTTGCTGAAAACTCTTCAAGAGATGAATACTGTATCCTCACATGACAGGGGAATGAAGGAGTAGGCTTATTCTCTTCAAGTCACTTTATAAAGCATTAAGTCATCATGAACACAGAGCCCTCCTGGCCCAATTGGCTCCTAATGACCCCATTTCTCAATATTTTGCATTGGAAATTAAATTTCAACATGAATTTTGGAGGGTCACAATATTTACACAATAATATAGAACCCCCAGGAAAAAATAACAAAACAAAACTGTTTCTTCTGGAACCTTAATTTTAGGACTTTAATTTCAGTTTTATGTCAGACTTCCAGTCTTCAGAGCTGAAAGATAATAAGTTTGTATTATTTAAACATGTAAGTTTATTAATTTATTACAACAGCAAGAAAAATCAACAAGGAACAAACAGTAAGTAAGTTGCACAAAAATGTACACTGGAAGGCAGAACTAAATCTAAATCTAAGATTTTCCACCTTAATCAAAGACTCCTTCCATTTTACCAGTATTAACTCTTTATAAATGTATATTTGTATTGTTTTACCATTGTCATCTTTTAAACAAGATAGTGAGTTGAATTAAAACTTTTTCTATTGGCGTAATAGTATCCATTTATTGTTGTTTTTAAGACAATGTAATAAATCCTAAGGTTTCTAAGGAACATTTGTGAGATCCATCAGGTTTGGTATTTGAAGTAGTCATAGATGAGAATAAATACAAGCTGTTACTTCTTTACTGTCGCCCATATTTTATCTTCCAATGAGCTTAATAGCCACTCTACATTTACGGATTTTATTTGCTTGAACTTCTAGGTTAGGTTTCTTTTAAATATGAAGTTATTTATATAAAGATAAGAGTTAGGGCTGGCTGCGGTGACTCCCGTCTGTAATCCTAGCACTTTGGGAGGCAAAGGTGGGTGGTTCACCTGAGCTCAGGAGTTCAAGATCACCCAGAACAACATGGTGAAACTCCATGTATTTTGCAAAAATACAAAAAATTAGCTGGGCGTGGTGGTGCATGCCTGTAGTCCCAGCTACTTTGGAGGCTATGGCAGGAGAATCACTTGAGCCCTAGAGGCAGAGGTTGCAGTGAGCCAAGATCGCACCACTGCACTCCAACTTGGGCTACAGGGTGAGGCTCCGTCTAAAAAAAAAAAAAAGAGAGAGAGAGAGAGAGAGAGAAATATTATTGAACGAAGCTATTGTTCTGTCTCTTTTCAACCTTGTTATAAATGGTCAGCTGTCTACTGGTAATTATGTGTTGTCAGATACCGGCCTCCACCAGATTTTTTTCTAGTCATACTTTTCCTATCTTCGATTTTTGAGCTGGTATGGGCAAGGAAATGACATGACCATACACAATACCTGTGAGTCAAAGTTCAACTGGGAGGCCACAGAAAGAAGAGATGCCAAAAAAAATCTCTGAATATATTATTGAACTGAGCTTATAAAAAAGAGGTATGCTCAGTTCAATGATATATTTGGAGATTTCTTTTCATTCACACAGGTCAAAAAAAATCAATAATCATTTTTGTAATTATTTATTTAGTGTAGCTGTACCATGGAAGTAAGGAAAGTATAGTTCTTATTTGGTATTGTAGGTCCTTTGCCTGGCACAGACAGAATAAATAAACATTTTATTGGCTTAGAGTTTTCAGAGGGTTGTTATAGCTGAAATAGCAATTGTGAAATTTATTCTTGGTGTACTTATATTAGTTTCTGTGTGTATCTATATATACTCCACATGAGTAATATAACTTTCATAAGTGTTTTTCTTATTCTAGTAATGCTGTTTTGTTCACATTTTAGGACATTTTTTTTTTTTTTTTTTTTTGTTTTGTTTTTTAAGTAAAGGTTTTATATTTAGGACATTTCTTTTGGGTTTGTTTTTGAAGTTGAAGCATAGTCTTAAGATTTTCCCCAGCTGTGACATATCTTTGTTTTCTGAGTATAGATGCAATATTAGGATTGAGTGATTAGGATAGTAGTGCATTAAAAATGAGCAAGAAATACAGTAAGAAACAATATTTTTTTCTGATTCTCTATGACTTTGTGTTTGAATCATTCCTGTAACAAGAAATAAGTGAAAAATAAGCATACGACCTTCCAGTGTGGACTACTGGATGTAGGCAGTATTTATGAAGATGTTAGTTACATAATCTTGGCTAATAAAATCTAATTTAGAGGTTTTCATGCATAATCTGAATTTGTGTGACATCCATAGATTTGCAGTCCCTAGTTGCCATGTTGCATATTTTAGATTACATTCCTTCTAAATATGGAAAATTCTCCTTCAAGAGTATATCAAGCATATAGTCAAAAGGGGTTTGAAAATTTCTTTATTTTGACAAGATGATATACTTTAGGGAAGGCTGAATTACTTATACATATTAAAAAGATATTATCAATTCAGTGGCAGGAAGATAATGCATAGTGTGTAATAAGTTATACAACTTTGACATTTCATTATGATATTTATAAACATGGTAAAATTATCTTTTAATGTTAAACTTCTTTGGAGTGCCTTAGGTACACTTTGGATAAAATACCAAATAAAACAGTCTTTAGGCTCAACTTTTTTCTTCTCAAGGTTAGGCATTCGTTTTTCATAATCTACTAAATGTGTGTGATCATGGTTTAAATGCAGAGTAAGCTCTAAAATAAAATGGAGAAAAAGATATCATGCAGTAAGCTCTAAAATATAATGGAGAAAAAGATATCATGTGAGGAGGATGAGAAATTTCTACTTGTAATGTTAGTCTCTCTTATGTATTGGAATTTCAATATTAGATGAAGTTGTTATTGATTCTAAAACCCTACAGTTAATATATTACTCAACCTAAATATTTATACAGTGCCAACCCTGATATATATTCAAGATATATATATATATATATATATTCTTGAATGTTGCTCTCTGTCTCACCTGAAACAACCTTCTACCATTACCTTGTCTAGAGTTCTTTGTTCTTTATTCAATAACTCACATATAAAACAGCATTTACTGCCTGATTTCATAAGAAGTTCTAAAATAGGCAAGTCTAATCTATGTTGATATACATTCAAGCCAATCTTACCTGAGAATGTTGATGAGGGTTTACTGGGAAGGGGCTCAACATAACTTTCTGGAGTGAAGGAGATGTCCTATAACTATAGGAATGTAGGGTTGCATAGAAAAACACGTTTGTCAAAACTCACTAAACTATGTATGTTTAAAATGTGAGTATTTCTAGATGGGTAAATTATACCTCAAAATGTTTAATTTTAAAGAAAGATAGACATAAAACAAAATCAAAATGCAACTGAAGTATTACAAACAGAGCCAGGTTGAATAGATAATTGGAGAAATCTTCATAATAGAATTAAATTTTGAACTGGTCACTAAAGGGAAAGATGGAAAGAAATTAAGATAGATATGAATGATAGATAAAACAGTAAGAACACAATATGACTTATAGAAAATGCAGGTAATCCTCAGGAAATAGGAAGTTTGTTTTTGTTAGACAGTGGGATAAATATTTGGGCACAGGAATAATTTGGAAAAATTTCAGTGAACCCTCTAAACACTAATCTCAGTAGTGTGTAGAAACATGGGACATTTATATGCAGCAAGCCTTTACCTGAGAATCTCTTGCCATGCATTGGTACATTGAACATATCAAATTAATGATTAATAAAAGAATAGGAATTTAACTAAAAAGGAACAAACAAGCTGCAAATTCATGTTCATGGCTGTGACTGTGTAAGTGTATGTTTGTGTGTGGGCCTGCAGTGTCCAGAAGCAAAACAAATATTTGCATAGCAGGTTTTCCATGCTAGGTTCTGTTCAAAGTACTTTACACTTATTTAATGGTTTAAGAAGAAACAGAATTCACTTGAATAAGAATGAAAAATGAAATGGAAAATCTGGAGAATTTTGTTTGGGGCTCTTCTGAAATCAGTGCGTCGACACAAGGACTCCAGTACTTCTTCAAGATGTGTTCTGTTCTGGGCCTTTAAGCATAGCAATATTGCAAACAGGCCTCATATCTCTATTTATTCTGAGAAGTGGGATACAGAGGGAAGTAGGGAATAATTCACTACCAAGATATGCCCTTTACTGAGTTTTTGAAAAGGGTGGATATGCATATATTGGCGATATTTTTAGCCTTGTGGAATTTGCTCACCGCTCCCAGGCCTAAGAGAAATAAGTGAAATTGAAAGGGCTCTGGGAGAAGAGCACCCCTAGGTACCATTACAAAGAGCTTAAACATATATTGTGTTAGTATTGTGTTTTGTGTAGCTTTAGAAGGAGTAGATGGAAAGCTATTGAGTGTAGTCACAGCTGGTGAACCTTTTGAAGTTACCCTTTACTTTATCTCAAGGTCACTGCTTTCAACTAGAAGCTAAGAAACTAACTGCTTTTGAGTGAATCCTTAAGAGTTCTGAGAGTAACATGAATTTTCAAAACAGTCAAATGCACTATCCACATATTTATTTTTTACGTTTAGTGAAGTAGGAAGTCATGTAGCAATCTCAAATGCATTACATTATCATATAAATAGATATATTTCATTCTATGTGTATTCTAATATATCTGCAAACATCATTCTAAAAATATGTGGACACACAAAGGCAGAAAACTTAATATTGACATCTGAAATCTCTTCTGGAATCAGTAGTCATAATTACCATAAAAAGGGAAAACTTCTGATAAATTTGGAGAGACAGTTAAAGGTATTAGAAAGTCAGAGAATATATCTATTTTATTAGTCTCTATGAAATACACATTAATTACAATGGAAATTTGATACAGTACTGTGATTTTAGGTATTATGAAAATAAATCATGAATTGAAATTATGTGGGAGATGAGTCTGACAAATGCTTGATGAGAGGCTTTCTTTAAAATCTTCCAAAATATCTGTGTTAGAGAATTCTGAGCTATTGAAGTTTCAATTTTAAAAGCTTTAATGCATCTGGGATATTCAAAAAGGTTGCTTATCTACATCGTTTATGTTATACCATAAAAGTGTTAGTCTCCTTTTAAAAGTTAATGACTCTAATTTGTTTATGGATTCTTCTTCTGCACATCAAATCATTTTTTTGAAATGCTAAGTTTAATTGAACTTGATTTCAAAATAAATCTATGGAGGTAACCAGACAGAAAGTAGTGAAGGCAATAGATTGTTGTACTTATTAACTCCGAATCTTTAGCAAATTAAGAGGCCCTACTGCATTTGCTTCATCATCAACAAATGTACCATGTTTGCCTTGCAGGATTGTCTTGTAATATAAATGTATTTTGAATACTAAATATGTGCTGGATACAATTCTAGGTACTGGATATACAGAGGTGATGAGGACAAACACAATTTCCTGACCTTATGGTTTGTACATTCCAATAGAAAAGAGACAAAATTAAAAAAAAAAATAAATAAACACATAAAACATCAGATAGCATGGAAAAAATAAAGCAGGGCAAGAGAGTGGATCGTGAGGTGATTCAGAAAGGTCTCGAGAAAATGACATCTTTAATAAAGTAAAATATTTGATATTTGTAAACATAAAATATTTCATAATTATAAACATTTCATATGCACAAACAATAAGACTACACTCAATTTAGCTGAGAAATAATAAGAGCAAAAAAAATTCAATCTTAAGCTCAATCAGCTAAGATACACTGAACAGATGCTGAATAATAACTCACAATATAGCATCCAGAAATTATTAAGATAAAGTCAAAATTTAGCTCAGGGGATGTTTGGAAAAATGTTATTATTTAAATTTGAAAATTTTCATAGATTATGTAAATTAAGATGGCTTCTCTCCAAATTATTCTCCTGTGTCTGAGAAACCGCAGCTACCCCATGAGGAATGGCACTATGTTGTGATTCCACAGGCCAGTCCTGACAGCCTGAGGCAACACATCCAGCACGGGAAGAAATGCGTCACTATCAAAAATGTCTTTTTTTCCAAGATGGTGGATTGCAGGCATTGCTAACATGCCTTTCCCACTTGGAAAGACAAACCAGTGTATATAGATTCATGCTGTGAACATTTGTCCAAGAAGCAACACAGGAACTTGACAGGAAAACTGAAAGAAACCACAAACCCTTTGAAAGAAGTGGTGAACTGCAACCTACACTGTGAGCCAAGGGGAAAACTGTAAGTCCCCCGAGTGTGAAAGGGGGACAAACTGCCTCTGGGACATACACTTTCCCTGGGAAACCTGGCAATCCAGGCTACAGGGCCAGACCTTAACCCCATCCAGCACTGGAGCTGATTTAGTCAGCAGTTGGAAATATTTGAGAAGCAGCAGTATCAGAACATGATTTGAGTGCACTCCCAGACCCAAGTAACAACAGAGGAAGTCATTCCTGATCCTATCTCACAGGTGATGTTGTGAAAGTCCGACAGCTAACTCAGGGGGTGGTTACAGGTGGAGAGAAGCTCCCAGCTGAGATTTCCAATATAATATCGAGTGGTGACAAACCCCATTGGCCAGAACCAAGGGGTAAGTGGGAAGTATACTGTAACCGTGGACACCCCTGTTTCATAGGCAGACCAGAGAAGACAAGGCCTGAAAGCTGTGGTTTCTGTCTCTGTGGAGAAGGCTTATGGTCTGGGGCAGTTTTGAGTTCTGAGCATAGACTGCTTGAAACCTAGCTAGCTGCTGCTAGTATAACACAGCAGGTGTGAGACCTGCCTTGCCAAGTGAGTGGCGCCTACTGCCACCTGCTACTCCCTGCTCTCTAAGTGAATTTTTCGGTGCAGCAGAGGCAGCAGTGCTCCTGCTTGGAACATTACCCCAGTAACCAGAGAACTGCCCTCCAATCCCCACCGAGGCTGCTGGTTGCACGTGCAAACAGAGGCCAGAGTGCAGGCTTGCCTGACCCCGCCCTCACCTGGCTTTGCTCATTCACCCACCCTGGTAACTTAACACAGAAGGCAAGCACAAATTTCACTACCATGGCAGCTGGTGCTACTGGCTGGAGGCCAACTGGCTCCACCTACTGTCTGGAGGCTAACTGACACAGTCCATTACAGCATCTGCAGGGAGAATAACACAGCATCCAGGAAGGAGAAAACTTGTGTGTGATCTCAGCTATCACCATGGCTTACATCACCCTGGCTAACCAGGAGATCCTGAGTCTGTCTATGCGACCAGTTCATTACTGCTACAACTGGCATGTAAGAAAGCCAGTACACTAAGGCTGTTAATAAACAAATAATCTCACAGAATCTTTGTCACTCCCCTCCCACCCTGATCAGAGCTGATGCTAGTATCTGCTACTGGGAGTCTTGAGGACAGATCATATCACTGGACAGCTTGCAGGTATTCTCCAGTACCAGCCTGGAGTGTGGCAGGAGCATGATTGGGAGGCAGATTGCTTTACTACTGGTTTGGGAGGGGTGCTGGGGTGGCTTTCTCCCTTCCCTCTGAAAAGACTTCAGTGAATTTTACTAAGTGCCCCCAGCTGACACTGTCAAGGCTGAGATGTCTGCCCAATATTGGGTATTACATTTACTCACCAGCTTTAGCCACAGCAAGATTTACCCATGGACATCTCCCCTACTGGCTGGAAGCCTGAACTGTTCAACTCGGTGAATAATAAACTGAGGGATTTAAATAAATAACTAAAAATGCACACACTGGGAATGAGATAAGCTTTAAAAGACCTCTGCAATTCCAACCACGTAGGAGACAGTGGACCTGCTCACACACCAAACACATTACTACTGCAACCAGCATCTGAGAAAGCTAACACACGAAGACTCTCTGTACCGAGGAACTCACACAGAGTTGTCAACCCTGAAAACACCCAAAGTCTAATTAAGTTATACTAAACTATAATTACTAAAGTCACATCCTCATGGGGCAAACAAGAAATTTTTAAAAATATGGTTGAATAAAACATAAATAAATAAATAATTAGAAGAAATAGTCTACCCAAATGAGAAAGAACCAGAAAAATAATTCTGACAGTATGATAAAATAAGAGTATATTATACCCCCAAAAGATCAAACTAGTTTTCCAGCAATGGTTCCAAGCCAAGATGAAATGTTTGAAATGCCAAATAAAGAATTCAAAAGCTTGGTTATTAAGTTATTCAAGGAGCTACAAGAAAAAGGTGAATAATAACACAATAATTTTTTTTAAAAATCAGGTTATAAATGAAATATTTTCTAGGAGATTGACATTTTAAAGAAAAACAAGCAACACTTTTGGAAATGAAAGACACATTTAGGGAATTATAAAATGCAGTGAAAAGTTTTAACAGTACACTAGACCAAGGGGAAGGAAGGATTGCAGAGCTTGAAGACAAGGCTTTCAAATTAACTTAATCCGACAAAATCAAGAAAAGGAATGAAAAGAAATGAACAAAGTCTCCAAGAAATATGGAATTACATAGAATGACCAAACCTAAGAATCACTGGTGTTCCTGAGAAACAAGAAAAATCAAAAAGTCCGGGAAATGTATTTGAGAGTATAGTTGAGGAAAACTTCGTGGACTTGCTAGATATTTAGGCATCCAAATACAAGAAGCACAAAGGATTCCTGGGAGAGTCATTGCAAAAAAGGACATCACCAAATTATATAGTCATCAGGTTATCTAAAGTCAATATGAAGGAAAGAATTCTAAGAGCAGTGAGACAAATGCATCAGATAACCTAAAAATGAAATAATAATATTTTAAAAACTTCTCAGTAGAAACCTTACAAGCTAGCAGTGATTGAGGTCTAATCTTAAGCCACCTTAAACAGAATAGCTGTCCATCAATAATTTTGTATTTAGCAAAACTAACTTTCATAAATGAGTGAGAAGTAAAGCCTTTATTCAGACAGGAAAATGCTGATGAAATTTGTCATTATGAGATCAACCCTACAAGAAATGCTTAAAAACAATTCTAAACCTTGAAATAAAAGGTAAGTATGCACCAGAATATAACCTCTTGAAAGAATAATACTAACAGGGCCTATAAAACAATAACACAACAATGAAAATGAAATATCTAGGTAACAATTAACATGATGACTGAAACAGTATGTCACATCTCAGTAGTTATGTTGAATGTAAATGGTCTACATTCTACAGTTAAAAGGTATAGATTGGAAGAATGGATACAAAAGATTACAAATCAAACACCTGCTATCTTCAAGAGGCTTACCTGCCATATAAAGACTCATATAGACTCAGGGGAAAGGGGTGGAAAAAAAATTCCATGCAAATGGAAACCAAAAACAAGCAAGAGTGGCTATTCTTATATCAGATGAAATAGACTTAAAGCAAAAATAGTAAAAGAAAAAAAAAAAAAAACAAAAAAAAAAAAAAAAAAAAAAAAAAGCCATTATATAATAATAAAAGGATCAATTCAGCAAGAAGACATTATAATCCTAAGTATATTTGCACCTAACTCTGGAGTTCCCAGATTGATAAAACAATTACTACTAAAACTAAGAAAAGGGCTGGGCAGAAACAAAATTATAGTGCAGGATTTCAACACTCTACTGACAGCACTAGATAGATCATCAAGGTATAAAGTAAAAAAAAAAAAGAAACATCAGACTTAAACTACACTATAGAATACATGAACCCTCCATACCCCATATTGAGCGCCAAAAAAAGAACACATGAACCCAACAAATATTTATATGACATTCTACACAAGAACTGCAGAATATGCATCCCTCTCATCAGCACATGAGAGATTCTCCAAGATAGACAATACAATAGGCCACAAAATGAGTTTCAATATTTTTTGTTTGTTTGTTTGACATGGAGTTTCACTCTTGTTGCCCAGGCTGGAGTGCAATGGCATAATCTTGGCTCACTGCAACCTCCACCTCCTGGGTTCAAGCAATTCTCCTGCCTCGGCCTCCCAAGTAGCTGGTATTACAGGATGTGCCATCATGCCTGACTAATTTTGTATTTTTAATAGAGATGGGACTTCACCATGTTGGTCAGGCTGGTCTTGAATTCCTGACCTCAGGTGATCCACCCACCTCAGCCTCCCAAACTGCTGGGATTACAGGTGTGAGCCACCATGCCCGACTCAATAATTTTTTAAAGTTGAAATTGTAACAAGTATTTTTTCAGGCCACAGTGGAATAAAACCAGAGATCAACTCCAAAAGGAACCCTAGAAATAATAAATATACATGCTAATTATACAATCTGCCCCAGAATGATTTTGGGTTAACAATAAAATCATGATGAAAATTTAAAATTCTTCTAAATGAATAATAATAGTGACAAAAAGTTATTAAATCCATGGGATACCTCAAAAGTAGTGCTAAGGGAAAAGATTACAGTGCTAAATTTCTACATCAAAAAGTCTGAAAGATCACAGATTGATAACCTAATGTCACACCTCAAGGAACTAGAGAAACAAGGACAAATTAAACACAAAGCTAGCACAAGAAAAGAAATAATAAAGATCAAAGCAGAACTAAATGAAATTGAAGCAAACAAACCCAAAAGATTATTGAAACAAAAAGTTGGTTCTTTGGAAAGATAAAGAAAATTGGCAGACCATTAGCTAGTTTAACCAGGAATACAGAATATTCGAATAAGCTTAAATAGAAATTAAAATGGAGAAATTACAACTGTCACCACAGAAATACAAAAAAAAACTTGAGACTACTAACACCTCTCTGCACACAAGCTAGAAAATCTAGAAGTGGGTAAATGTCTGAAAACATACAACCCTCCCAGCTTTAATTGGGAAAAAAATAGAAATCCTGAACAGACCAATAATAAGCAGTGAGACTGAATCATTAATTTTTTTAAAAATGACAACAAATTAAAACCAAGGGTTAGACAGATTCACAGCCAAATTCTACCACATATCCAAACAAGAATTAGTACCAATCCTACTGAAGCAATTCCTAAAGATTGAGAATGAGGGAATCCTCCCTAAATCATTCTATGAAACCAGTATTATCCTGATCCCTAAACCAAGACAAAACATAACAACAACAAGAAAGAAAATTATAGACCAATATTCCTGATGAACGTAAATGCAAAAATCTTCAAGAAGAAGAAAAAAAAAAAAACTTGCAAATGCAACAGCACATGAATAAGATTATTAACCATGATCAAGTGGGTATATAGGAAAGTAGTTGATTTTTGTGTATTTAACCTTGTATCTTGCAACATTGCTGTAATTGGTTAGTAGTTCTAGAATTTTGCCTTTTTTTGTTTTTTTGCATTTTGTTAATTCTTTTAGATTTTCTACATAGATTATCATGTCCTCTGCAAACAAAGACAATATTATTTTTTCTTTCCCAAAAGTATATCATCTATTGCCTTTTATATTGTATTAGATAGAACTTCAAATGATATTCAAAAGGAATTATGAGAAAGAATATCCTTGCTTTCTTCCTAATTTTATCAGGAAAGCTCCTGCTTTATAAGAAAGTTTTAACTATTTTATTAAGTGTAGATGTTTTTGTAGATCTTTATCAAGTTGAGGAAATGTCTCTCTATTCCTAGTTTGCCAAATTGTTGTTTTTCAAAAAATTCTGTATTGATATTCTCTGTTTATGAGACATAAATTTTATAATTACTTGTAATCTGTAGTCAGGTTACCTTTATTTTTTATTATTATTTTAAAAAAATTTATTTTTTTGAGAGGGAGTCTTGCTCTGTAGCCCAGACTGGAGTGCAGTTGCCGGATCTCAGCTCACTGCAAGCTCCGCCTCCCGGGTTCACACCGTTCTCCTGCCTCAACCTCCCGAATAGCTGGGACTACAGGCGCCCGCCACCTCACCCGGCTAAATTTTTTTTGTATTTTTTAGTAGAGACGGGGTTTCACCGTGTTAGCTGGATGGTCTACGATTTCCTGACCTCGTGATCCGCCCGTCTCGGCCTCCCAAAGTGCTGGGATTACAGGCTTGAGCCACCGCGCCCGGCAAGTTACCTTTAACTTTTAGCATGTTTATAACAGTAATTTAGAGTGTCTTTCTAGTAATCTCAACATCTATGCTCTCTCAGTGACAGCTTCTATTGACTGCTTTTTACTCTGTGTATGGGTCATAGTTTTCTATTTTCTTTGCATTTTTTGTGTGTGTGTGTGTCAAAAACTGAACATTTTTAGCCTAGCAATATAGTGAGAGAGTGTTTCTACACATTACTTTTTTAATTAGGTGGGCATGGTGGCATATGCCTGTAGTCCCAGCCACTTGGGAACCTGAGCTGAGGTAGGAGGATCACCTGAGCCCAGGAGCTTGAAATTGTAGTGAGCTATTATTGTGTCACTGCACTCCAACTGAGTGACAGGGTTAGACACTGTTTGGAAAAAGAAAAGAAAAGAAAAAAAAATTTTAGATAAAATAATGTGGCAACTATGCAATCACATCACGACTCCATGATTGGTGGTTTTTGTTTTCCTTACTGTGTTTTTAATAACTTTACATAACTAACTTTGTAGTATTTTCTGTAGGGTGTGGCTACTGGGGCCTATGCTCACTTAGCTCGGTGATCAGCTAATAATGTTTTAGTAATTTATTTTAATGCTTTAAACCAAAAAGTATTCCACCCTTTGCTAAGGGCTTCTGAATATATATTGGTAAAGCCATTTAATACTTGAGCAGTTATCCTACCTGCCTTAATCTCTAGTTCCTCCTTGCACAAGGCATCAAGGTCAACCAGAAATGACAGATTAGAAAACTCTCAAGTATTCCTTGGCATGTGGATAGCTCTGCATTTGAAGGTGGTCTTTTACATCTCACTAATACGTCAAAGCTTTCCAGAACACTCTATGGTCAGATCGTATTATAATTTTTAAAAGCTTGTCTGGGATTTTGTTTCCCCCAACTTGTATTTTAGTCTTACACAGCTGTACTGCAATCAAAAGCAGCTGATTGCAGCCTTGCGGATAAATTTTTTTTTTTCTGGAGAGGAAGTTTTAAATCAGGTTCAATAACAATAATACTCTGTAAATAGGGCTTTTTTCTGGGAACTGCATAACATGTCCAATTCTTTGGGGATGAGACTTGTGAGGATTTCCATATGCAGTGTGCCCACTTGTAGTGACTGCAAAACTGTTGGTTTTCTTTGCTGGTATGGCCCTGAATCTGCTGAATTTCAAGACTATCATGAAGGTGGAGAAAGAGGAAAGGTGGTAAGCCAAGTTAAAACACCGCAAAATTGTTTTTACTGAGGTTCAGTCTTATTTTTTCGGAATAATTGATCCTCAGCATGTTGCAAGGCATTGCTAATTTTTAGAATTCTGAAATAGAATATTGTATTTATCTTTTCAATATTGCCATTGCTTTTATGGGGAAATGGATGTAGGAATATCCTTATTCTACATTTTGGAAGTCCTACCAAAATGTCATTTCTTGCTCATGCCACGTAAGCACCAAGGATTTGCAGAATGTGGGCTGAGGGAAGTTCATCTCAATCTGCACTTCCAAAATCACCTAACAAAGGAAAAAATGTAGCAAGGACTCTTAAAGCTCCTGCCCTGAAAGTGACACACATCAAGTATTCCAGTATTTCCATATGTTATTGCCCTAGGAAAGTAACACAGCTTTGCCTAACTTCAAAGAAGGACAAGAAACACAAGCCTACATGTCCTCTGTATGGTAAAAGTTAGAAATATATGGTGAATAGCAATATTAACTACCATATGTATCAGGTTTATTTTATCAGTAGTTGTAGCCTAAATTGTTTACAAACTTCTAAATTTACCTGCTTATGATTGCATTAGTTTCCTCTAGCGGCTGTAAAAAATTCCCACAAACTTAGTTGTATGAAACAATACAAAATTATAATCTTACAGTTCTGGAGATTAAAAGTGTAAAATGATTTTTGCTGCACTAACATCAAGGTATCAGCAGAATTGTGTTTCTTAAGGAGGTTTCATTCTGTGCCTTTTTTAGCCTGTAGTTTACATTGAGTCCACATAGACAATTCAATACAATTTCTCCATGTTAACATCCTTACCTTAATCCACCTGAAAAGTTTATTTTGTCATGTAAGGTAACATATTCAAAAGTTTTATAAGTTAGGAAGTGGATATATTTGGGGGGCTACTTTTCTGGTGATCAAAACAATCATATCAAAGGTAACATTATCTCCCCAAATGATCCAAAAGTTTGTATCTAAATTCATTTTGTAAAGAATTATATGATAGATCAAAACACCACCCTAAAATTAGGTGTCAGACTGAAGTCTCAATATTTTCATTTTCTCATTATACAAGTTAATATTATTAGACATGGATCAGATTCCTATTAAAAATTTAGTAACACTTATATTTCTCAATATGTGCTTATTATTGAATTTTATTGGTAATATTATTCTCTCAAGCCATAAATATTTCATCAAATGCTAAGCCATTAAAATTAGTTTAATATTTACAAGTAAGTCTGGAGTTGGTGAAAGGAGGTGGAAATAAACTTGAAATTGAATAAATAATGGAAAAAGGTACTGAAGCATGAAAGCGCAGCTATTTCCATGAAGTGGCTTATGGTCATTAGTGTCTAGGGAATAGGCTACATGGGAGTTCAAAAACTAGAGTAGCATTGATTCCTCCTTTGCGTTCCTTCTCCACGTTTGGAACAAAGATTTTGTTTTATTTTGTTCCTTATCATTTTTTTTTTTTTTTTCTTGTATCTTGAGGTTAAAGCTGTGTAAACTGTTATTTGTAAGTTACAGTTTTCTATCTCACTAGGCTTGGAGACTTCTACTCCTCTTTGAGACAAACTACCTTTGATTTAAGTCACTTTGTTTAATGCACTCTTTAAACATGTAAAAGGCAAAGTAAGTGCCTAGCCATGGCTCTGTGGGAAACTGAGAAGCATGATGTTGTGTCCTGTTTACATAGTATTCTTTTTTCTCTAAGTATTCTTGGCTTTATATGACTTTATAAGACATTGGACATAAATGAGTTCCTGTGAAGCCCAGAAAGAAAGTTGGAGAGTCAGATATCAAGCCAGACTTTGACTATAGAGAGAACTCTGGTCACCCTGTTTTAAGAGAGAGAAGGAGGCAAAGATGATGAACTTCAAGTTTTTATTCTTGATTCATTTCCAACTTAGTTTGTATAATTGTCCTATGCATAAGTATTAATATTGCATCACAACAAAGTTATTGAAAAGTTTCAGGATATGGCAATGGAGGCTGAATTCTGAATTTAAAGAAACTAAAAACAATTTAAGTGGAAAGAGGCAACTTTTGTGTTTTGAATAATGTGAAGAATCATTGAGTCTTAGATAATTTATGGGTCAGCTTCATGAGCAACAAATCATGCTGGTGATATCAATGTGATGATGACAAAAGTCTGGGTGTAAATAAAAACTAAGATTTCATTGTTGAAGTGGTCGGTTGGTGTGGGTGATGACAGAAGATTTATAAATAAACAAGGCCAAGAGAGGTAGATAGTGGTAAAAGCAGAGGGCAAAAGGTTTCTATTTGTTTTGATTTTGATTTTGCCTATCTTCAAAAATTAGTATACCATCATAGCCAGAAAGCAGTGAACAGCAACTGGATAATTATCGTTTATGCCTCTACAGTTTTAAATGTGTGCATTATGGGAGAGGAAACTGCTTTTACTTATGGAGGCACTTGAAGAGTGATGTCCCCAGAGACAATCCAGGTTGCAGTGAAAACAGACAAGTAGAGATTCCTTTGCATTAAGAGATGCAAATGTAGAATGCTTTATTTAAAAAGTTAGAATGTACTGAGACATTTCAGAGTGTGTGGTGAGAAGTACCGAATTAGAGATTGCAATAAAAGAAAAAAATAGATGATAGTGGGGATAAGATCACATGGGAATTGGCCAGAGGGGACTGCATTTGTTTGGTGACCAAGAATGACAGAGATGATTCACTGAAATGGGACTCCCTTAAAGGTTATAGATGTCATTAAACACTAGAGATTTGGGGCCTAGGTAGAATCAATTACCTGGGGAAGTTAGCAGACTGTAGTCTTTGCTTAATGACCTGTGTGAATGCTGCTGCATTGTCCCAGCATCTCTTAAAGGAACATCTTTTCATAAATTGTTAGCAGTGATTATTATTTGACTTCTTGAATTCTCAACTCGTTATTGCAATTGTCTGTGGAGTCCAGGAGTCCCAAGACTTCCTGTAGTGAAACTCGGAAGCCTCAGATATAATCCCCAAAGTGATGGGTTCCAGATCAGTCAAATCTGGCATTTTCAGATCTATACTCAGAAAAGTTCATCCTCATTCATCTATCCAATAATTTAATGAGAGTTTAATCAGTATCTTCTATGTTTGAATATTAGAGTAGTTTTTGGAGATTCAAAAGACACAATCTCTCCCAGCATGAGCTTGCAGTCAATTAATTGTTTTATTAATTAATGTCACGATAAATACTACCAAGAAAATTTACAATTAGTATTGTAAATAATAGAAAAGTAGCCCTATGCAGAGTAAAGGTAGTGATTAACTTGTTAAAGGGTAGAGAATGGCAGAAAGAATTTTTATCATCTACAATAAAATAAAGGTTCAGATGAGAATTGAAGATGACTGTAGGAAAATAAGTGAAGGAAAGAGAATAAAGAAAGTGCTTTCTAGGTAAAGGAAATCATATGTAATAAAAGGCCCTTTGGTGAAGAACTGGTGGAAAGAGTGCCTAGAACATAGTAAACTAGCATGACACTAATGTAACAAGTTTCTAATGCAATGCCCTTCTCTTTCCCAAAATTCAAATTCATGTGTTCTCTAAAGGGAAATTCAAATTATCTTCTTAACAATTACATGTTCTATAAACTTTCTAATCTAACAATTTTCTGTTCTTTGAATTTTTCTCAGCATCATTCATTCTGCAACACTCATAAAAACAGACTTGTATTTTCACTAAGCAGACGATTTTAACTATACCTCTTTTCCCACTCAGACAGTACCAGATATTTCAGATTATGTTTTACATTTTAATATGTTGATTTGATATCTGGCATGCACTGTGATTTGAAAACACTGGGTTTTCAACTAATACTGACCACACTTGCAGATTGTCATGAAGAAATGAGCCTTGAGGATACGTATAATCCATTCTTTCAATAAGAAATATTGCAAAGAGTCCAGGAGGCCCAAGACTTTATTTTTATTGAGTACTCACTCTGTGTTAGGTACTATGCTAAGCACTGGGGATGCATTAATAAATTCTGTACTCATCAGGCAAATATTCAGCATCATGATTATAAATGATCAATGAAAAGAATTATAAATGTGTTTACCTGACTGTGAAGGAAAAGCAGATAGAGGAGGAAGCAATGACAGACTACAAATGCCTGAGCTGGTTTTAAGTTGGACAAATGCATTCTCATTTCTCATGGAGGCACACCTGAGTTCAGTGATCAGTATGGGTATGGTTTACACAGAGTAAGGAACCAGCAGGCAGGAGGAGCAAAGTAACCATTGGACTCACTGCTTTTTCCTTCATTTGTTAGAGGGGATACTGCAACATAATTCTTTATCTTTCAACATGTGCACATTTTGTGCCAGATACTGTCTGAAGAAATGAGGATGAAATAGGAAACAAAAAGGACGAAAATTCCTCCCACGATGAGCTTGCCCTATAGGGGTGGAGACACTTGTTAGTGTGCCAATGTTACACAGGTTTGTATCTTATTAATTATTGTATCATTAAGGCTGTTGCAGGTGTCTAATACTAAATCCTGAGAAATGTATTGACTATCCCTAATGATTTTCAAGAACCAGGATTCGACATAGTGTGTCATTCTCAACAACTCTAAATATGGTCGTGTAGATCACATCCTCCCTCAGGAAAGCAGAGGATAGAAAGGAAGACATGACTTTAAATGTTCTCAGGTATCAACCTCAAAATGTCACAGTGCCTAGACTTGGGAATGCAAACTCATCCTTTAAGGTCGTGACTGCAGTTGTACGTCTCTCAAGAAAAGATTTTCTGTCCTCTTAAAGAGGATTGTCATTTACAGACTTTTATAATATTTCTAAACAGAAATTTCAAAAAGGTTATGGTGGCAAATTGCTAGTCTTGTGTTCTGTGAAAAAAGTATTTTCTTACATTTTGTTTCTTTTTTTTAATGTTGACACAATTTTATTTGCAAAACATGACCTCCCTCCTCAGTGTAAAAAAAAGTATCCCTCATTCTAAAAACTATATTCCAATTAATTTCAATCTATGATAATTATAGAACCTTTTTAAGAAAACTGTGCTCTAGATATCAAAAGCTAAACATGTGAAGAAAACTATACAAATAGAATCATAAACTCCGGTATATGTGCTGTATTCCTTTTTGTATTCTTTATCTGAATTTTGGTTTTGTTTTTCTTCAACATTCTTATCCTTACAAGTGTTCACATTATTACTTAGGACAACCCATAACACATTTTATAATCAATAAGAAACCATTTTAAGAAATATTGTCATGATGAGCTTGCAACTTCTCAGTTCTTCAATTTTACTACTGAAGTATTACATTTTGACTAACAGATGCCAAAGTAGGAAAAGGCATTTAAAAAAATAATTGAGGAATATATGAAAATGTGATATTATTGTTTAGTAAAACAAGATAGGAATCATAATGTTCCTACTTGTAATTATGGTCAAAATGCTTATTTTGAAACAGATGCTTAATATGATACTTTTAATATGAATATTGATTTATTTACAAAAATCTTCATATAGTTGGTATATTTAGATATCATTTGTTTTCTTTTACTAAGAATTTAAATATTCTATTTGTAATTCAACTGCTACACTTCTATATAGAAATACACATATAACTCACACACAAAACAGCACATGCAGAGTGTTGACCATTACTATTGCTGGGGAGGTATTGTCAGAGAAAGAGGAATTTATTTATTTATTTATTTATTTATTTATTTATTTATTTATTTTGAGATGAGGTTTGCTCTTGTCACCCAGCCTGGAGTGCAGTGGCGCGATATCCACTCACCACTACCTCTGCCTCCCAGGTTCAAGCAATTCTCCTGCCTTAGCCTCCCGAGTAGCTGGGATTACAGGCATGTGCCACCACACCTGGCTAGTTTTATATTTTTAGTAGAGATGGTATTTCACCATGTTGGTCAGGCGGGGCTCGCACTCCTGATCTCAGGTGATCCACCCGCCTCAGCCTCCCAAAGTGCTGGGATTACAGGCATGAGCCACCGTGCCCGGCCAGAAAGAGGAATTTAGAAAGATGTGGTTCTGTGTTTTGATCATACAGAATGTTTCACTATGTCTAAGATAATACAGAATTTCCTCTGTGTGGCATTTTAGGTGACATTCCTAAACCGTGGAACTTAACGGAACAGATTTGTCTGACATAAAGATAATACACAAAACTTAAAACATGCAGTGCCCAAATTAATCCAAATGTCTTTGTTTACCAAGGCTAGTTGTAGATTATCACACTTGCATTATGAAAAATACTCTAGTTTATACTCAGAGTGCTATATTAGTTAACTTATTATCAGTTTATGCCATTCATCAAGATGCTTGATTAAATTTAACCAACTGGAACTTTTCCATTATCTCAAAGTATTGTCTAATATAAATCTATGTGATTATGATGAAATCTGGTAACTATTCTAAGTTTTTATTTTCTCATGTAAAATAACTATCTCTACCTCGTAGGTATTTTCTGAGGTTTAACAAAGTTAGTACATACGAAAAACTCTGCTATATTTATAGCAGGTTATAAATAACATGTTTTCTATTGTTATAGTTGACATATTTCAAAGGCATTCTACCTTTTTAAACAAGCATCCTATTAGGTATGACTGACACCTATTCAAAATAAATCCTTCTTTCTCATATGTTTGGTTTATCTTATTTGTGTGTACTCAAACCAAGTAAAATGCTGTAACTTTCTTACTCTTAATAATGTATCAATTTTCCCATTTTAACAACTTCTGATATTTTGAGTTGTTAAATAATGAAAAGCTTTCCAACCACATTAATATAATTTTAATAAAACATTTATATCATTTTAATAATGTTTCAGAGTTTTTAACAGTTGAAGTAGTATTTGAACACTGACAACCTCTGTAAGCTTCAATTAATTAATACTTGCATTGTATGTATTTAATAATATTTATTTATATAAAATGTTGGGCATATCACTGGCTGGTCAAAAGTGTCTGAAGAGGGTAGACATCATACCTCTCTCACCTTCATCATGAATCATACAGGGAGTATGACTACCACAGCAGCGATCATCGAGATAGCTACAGGGAAGTGTTTTCCTTTGATGGAATCTGAAACATGATAGACTTTTTAAATTTAAAGTGTTATTTTTTACAATATCTATACTAGGGTAGAATATGTGTATGCTATTTACCTTTATGAATAGTACTATAGTATTGCTCATGGCTGGCCTATAAAATATAGTAGTGGCTGGGTATGGTAGCTCACGCCTGTAATCCCAACACTTTGGGAGGCTGAGGCGGATGGATCACGAGGTCAGGAGTTCAAAACCAGCCTGGCTGATATGTTGAAACCCCATCTCTGCTAAAAACAAATATTAGGCAGGCGTGGTGGTGCGAACCTGTAGTCCCAGATACTTGGAAGGTTGAGGCAGAAGAATTGTTTGAACCCGGGAGGCGGAGCCTACAGTGAGCCAAGATCACGCCACTGTACTCCTGCCTGGGCGACAGAGCGAGACTCCGAAAAAAAAAAAAGTAGTAATAGTAATGGTATTATTTGGCATAAGATGTTCTTCAATAGAATATAACTGAATATGCTATTACTTATTGATGTGATACATCTTTCAGGGTTTTTTAGTCAAATTATGATTTAAAGAGAAAATCTGTAAGGAATTATTTTTTAATATGAAGCAATGATATTTCTAAAAATTAAAGGACAATTGAAATTCAGCTAAGATAATCAACTTAAAACAGGACTCTATAGGTGTGAACCATTTAGAAAATCACTTGTTCAAAATGTCATTTTTTAAGCACAAAGAAAAGCAATTTTAACTAATTATAGTAATAAACAGAAATAACTTATTTTATAGAAAGTTTTTGGAGTTAAGAAAGTGATATTTTTCCACTTAGTTGATATAAGGGTACAAATAATTAAAAAATTGTATTGATGATAAAATAAGCAAGTATTCCAAAATGTAGTTGTTTAGCTAGCAGCTCTTTACATTGTCATTTCTTTAATAAATATTCAACACTTCTCTCTTAGTAATTGCTAGAATTATAAATACAATTATAACATTCTGAAAAAGTCCCTTTTATAGCAATACTATTAAACATAATGAAACAAAAGCAGAAAGCAAATAAAATATTTTAGAAAATGATTCTTTTATTGAACTGTGAAAACTCAATTATATATATTTTTAATTGCTATTTTGTTATATGATCTGCCTGATTTCAATTTCTTGCCCCTTAATTTAAGCTTGGATAAGATCTATATATTACCAGTCTTAATAATTAAACATTCAGTCTGATTTATTTCCTCTTATTTACTCTAACTTTTTATTTTGAGGAATCCCAAACATATAAAAGTTTGAAAGAATATTACAAGGACCAACGTTATAGTCTATATTTAAATTCATCAGTTCCTAAAATGTTTCTATATTTGCTTGTTTTCTCTTTTTCTCAAATGCAGATAAATACCCTTCTCTTTGTCTCTGTCTCTTTCAATCTCTCTGTATGTCTGTGTGTGTGTATATATATATATAGTTATCTACATACACACACGTATAAATTCATATGACATACTTTTTCTAGAATCATTTAAAGGCTACAGTAAAACGTATCATCCCAAGTAGTTTATATCTTCTTAAAACAAGAACATACCCCTATATAACATAATAAAATTTCACAACCAAGGAACCTACCATTATCCACAATATAGATTTTAATATTATCCAAGATTATATTTTATTTTTAAATTTTCCAAATTCTTCCAAAGAAAATCTTTTATACAGTTCTAAAAATATTTGGGATCCAGTTGACTAATTTAAGATGGCTGACTGGGCCGCGGTGGCTCACGCCTGTAATCCCAGCACTCTGGAAGACTGAGGCGGTCGAATCAGGAGGTCAGGAGATCGAGACCATCCTGGCTAACACGGTGAGACCCCGTCTCTACTAAAAATACAAAAAATTAGTCGGGCGTGGTGGCAGGCGCCTGTAGTCCCAGCTACTCAGGAAGCTGAGGCAGGAGAACGGCGTGAACCGGGGAGGCGGAGCTTGCAGTGAGCCCAGATAGCGCCACTGCAGTCCAGCCTGGGCGAAAGAGCGAGTCTCGGTCTCAAAAACAGAAAAAAAAAAAAAGATGGCTGGCTCATGGCATTTCATACTCACTTCCTCCCCTAGAAGAACCAAAATAGCAAGCAAGTAGGTAATTGCATTTCAAATAGATCATTCAAAAAGGAACACTGGAATTCAACAGAGAGTGACAGGCAATACCTAAAGCAAGAAGGGAGTAGGAATTGAGCCAGACTGTTTGGCCAGAATTGGCTTGTTGCTGAGACTACCCTCCCAATATGGGGAAAGGGCAAGCGAGAGACCCTCAGTGATTTACATACTCACCATAGAGTCCTGCAATTCTAGCCACAGGAGAGCCCTTGGATCCTTGCAGGACCTGAAACTAACATAATGACCTTCCAGAAGGTTGTGTGATGGCACTGCCCCAGAGAAGCTCATGCTAGGTCCCATACATTTCCTGAGTCCTCAGTAGCTACAGGAAGATGGCATTTTAGAACTCCCACAATAGACTGCACACTGTCCAGGAGCCTAGCATTGTTGGGAATGAGGTGTAAGAGAAGCATGGACTGCTGCCCCAGGACTTAGGCAAGAACAACCATGAGCTACCACACCCAAAGCCAAGGCACAACCCAGTAGTGGACTGCCACTTTTCAGACTGCGGCAAGAGAGAGGCACCATTCTAGAACCCAGCCCCTAACAGAGTGTGCTCTGTCCTGGAGCCTGTCTGTGCCAGGGTTAATGTGCAAGAGAAGTTACAACTACTGACCCCAGAACTTAGGCAAGAGAGACTGTGGGCTACAGGCCTCGGGCTGAGGAATGAGTGGCACATTTGCTTTTTACCTGCAGTCCTAGGATGCAGAGACTGAAAGTGGCACCCTCCTCCCCCAGTGGCAAGGCCGGCCACTGCTGCTCCCTATTCAAGCATTCCACCAGTGGCCTAGTGATTACCCAACATGTGACTACCATGACAGTTGCCTATACACATAATCAGGGGGCCTGAGGACTAGCCAGCCTGGCTTGACTTTGTTTGTCTCCACTCCATGCCAGAGCACAGCACCCACAGGCCAGAGAATTGCTCAACTTTGCCCATTATCAATAGCAACACTACTCCCAGCGACCTGAGGTTGGGCCTACTCACCTGGCTGCTACTACCATAGCTAGGACCTACCTGTATGTGCCAACCGTGGGCCTGGTGACTAGTCTGTCCAGCCCATTGCAGCTACTACCAATGACAGTAAATGCTTCTTGGGACTCAGAGGCTCATCCCACCACTGCCATTGCAATTGCCTGTTCCACACTGGCTGGCCAGGGCTCTGAGAACCCACCTACCTGCCAGTCCCACTGCTGATACTACTGGATTACAAGTAAGCCATGTGAAGGTCCAAGAATGAGTCCACCTGGATTAACTAACACTGGTGTAGTGTATGCTCTCCATCCCCTAAGAATAGGCATGCTTAGCTCATTGCTGCCACCACTTGGGCCTGAGTACTGCTGTACCTGGTGTCCAAGTCGCCAGCAAACCTGTACCACAGACTCCACTAATAACTACACCCCAAGCTACTGAATAAATCTCAGATACTACTACCACTGTTTATGTCCAAAGAAAACATACAGATACTACACTACTGCATGCACTCAGAATCAAAGCCAAAGTGCCATCCCTACCCAACGCCATCGATTCATCCTCAGGAAAAATGTCCTCTTTACAAAAGCAAATTAAAAAAAAAAAGAAAGAAAAAGGAAGAAGCAACTGATACACTGGATACATAGATATCAACATAAGGACACAAGAGACAGAAAAAAAGCAAAGAGATGAAATACCTCCAAAGGAACGCAATAATTCTCTGGAAAGAGATTCCAACCACAAAGAAATCCATGAAATACCAAAAATAAAATTTGAATTATTGATTTTAAAGAAGCTTGAAGAGATATAAGAGACTATTGAAAAACAATACAAAAAAAAACCAGAAAACAATTCAGGGTATTAATGAAAAATGTACAAAAGAGATCGGTATTATAAAAAAGAACCAAACAGAAATTCTAGAACTGAAGAACTCATTTATTAAAATACAAAATACATTCAAAAGCTTCAACAATAGACTAGTTCAAGCAAAAGAGAAAATTTCAGAAGTTGGAGACAGGTCTTTTGAAATAATCCAGTCAGATAAAAGTTAAAAAGTGAGGAAGAAAGATCTTTAAACAAATGTACAAAGCCTTTGTGATACATGTGACACCATAAAGTGACCAAATATATGTGTTGTCAATATCTTAGAAGGTGATAAGAGAATAAAAACTTTCAAAAACCTATTTAATGAAATAATAGATGAAAACTTCTCATCTCTAGCAAAAGATATAGACATCCAGAGACAGGAAGCCCAGCAATCCCTAAAATGATACAATGCAAAAGATCTTCTGCATCCCCATTATAGTCAAAACGTTTCAAGTGAATGACAAAAGAAAATTCTAAAACAGCAAAATAAAATTATCTAGTCACCTATAAAGAAAATTCCAACAGACTAAGTGAATATTTCAGCAGAAACCTTACAGGCCAAAAGAGAATTGATGACTTATTCAAATTTCATAAAGAATAAGAAAATATCAGTGAAGGGTACTATATCCCATAAAACTATCCTTTATAAATGAAGGAAAAATAAAATATTTCCTAGACAAGCAAATGCTGAAGGAATTTGTGACCACTAGATCACATGACCTTTCACTTCCAGGTTTAGGACCCCCTTGAGCATTTCCCCCAAGAAAATAGTCTGATTTTCATTTTGTTGTTGTTGTTGTTGTCATTTACTGCAGACGTTTAGGCTAAACCTGTAAGTGGAAGAATGCCAATTACCATAATTAAAACATTGAAAAATACAAAGCTCATTAGTAAATCCAATACTCAAATGAAGAAAAGATTTAAGTGGTACTACTAAAGAAAATCAGCAATTTAAAAGGACACAATCCTAAAAGTCATATAGAACCAAGGATCCAGAATAGCCAAAAATAAAATTCTGATCAAAAAGAACAAAACTGGAGGCATCACACTACATAATTTCCAAATATAAGTCTGTAGTAACCAAAACAGCATGATATTGGTATAAAAATAGACACACAGATACATAGAAGAGAATAAAGAACTCATAAACATATTCACATATTTATAGTCAACCAGTTTTTAGCAAGTCTCCAAGAACATGTACTTGAAAATGGACACTTTCTTCAGTAAATAGTTCTGGGGAAATTGGATATCCATATGCAGAAGAAATAAACTGAATCCCTATATCTCATCACACACAAAAATCAACTCAAGATGGATTACAGACTTAAACATAAGACTCAAAACTATAAAAATACCAGAGGAAAACATAGGGCAAACACTTCAGAACATTAGTCTAGGCAAATATGTTATGGCTAAGACCTTAAAAGCACAGACAACTAAAACAAAAATAGACAAATGAAACTACAATAAACTTAAAAAAAAAAAAATCTGTTTCCAGAGGAAAGAGTGAAGAGACAAACTGTTGAATGGGAGAAAATATTTAAAAACTATATATCTGACAAAGGACTAGTATTCAGAATATATGAGGAACTCAACCCAACAGTAAAGAGTAATTTCATTAAAAAGTAGTCAAAGGACATGACTACACAAAGAAAGCATGAAAATGGCCAACAGGAATATGAAAAATGCTCAATGTCACTAATTATTAGTGAAATGCAAATCAAAACAATGAGATAATACAGTATTCCAGTTAGAATGGTGAACATTATAAAAACAAAACATAGCCAATGCTGGAAAGGACGTGGAGAAATAGAAACTCTTATACACTGTGGGTGGGAGTTTAAATTAGTACAACCACTATGGAAAACAGAATGATGATTTCTCAAAAACTAAAAACAGAACTACAAGTGATCCAGCAATCACACTACTCAATGTCTATCTAAAATATAGGAAATATACTACAATGTTTATCACAGAATTATTCACAATAACAAAAATAAGGAAACTAAGGTTCTATCAACAGATGATTGAGTCAAGAAATCATATATACACACACACACACACACACACACACACACAATGAAATACTATTTGGCCATTTAAAAAATGAATTCATGTCATTTGCAGCAACATAAATGGAACTGGAAGTCATTGTTTTAAGTAAAATAACCTAGGCACATAAAGACAAATACTGCATGTTCCCACTCATATGTTGGAGCTAAAAATTTGATCTCATAAAGGTAGAGAGTGGAATGATGAGTAATAGAGGCTGGGAAGGGTAGGTGAGTGGGAGAAGAGGGATAACTAGAGGAAGGTTAATGGGTAAAAACATACAGCACAACAAAAGGTATATGTTTTATCATTTGACAGCAGAGTAGAGTGTCTATATTTAACAGCAATGTATTGTGTATTTCAAAGCAGCTAAAAGACGGGCACAGTGGCTCACGCCTGTAATTCCAGCACTTTGGGAGGTTGTTGTGGGCGAATTGCTTGAGCTCAGGAGCTCAAGACCAGCCTGTGAAACAAGGTGAAACCCCATCTCTACTAAAAAAAGAAAAAAAAAAAAAAAGTAAATTAAGTAGCTAAAAAAGAGGACTTGCATAGTATCCAACATATAGAATCAAAAAATAATTCGAGTAATTTTCACCTCAAATATCCTGAGTTGATCATTAAATATTCTATGCATGTAACAGAATAACACACATACCCCATAAATATGTAAAATATTGTGTATCAATTTAAAAAATAAAAAATTCAGAATTCAAATAAATGTATATGCTGATCAATATTCTAAAATAATTAAAATAAACAAAATAATTACTTATAACTCAAAGCTCTAATTTTTTTTTTTTTTTTTTTTTTTTT